>NC_053390.1:235518953-235818953 GCF_905171765.1 Bufo bufo
GCCCAGCGGCGCTGAGCTGTAGAAGGCGGCGCAGAAGACAGGGAAGGCGGCGCTGGGCACTGGACGGCGAGGGGTGCGGCCAGGCACCATGTATTAACGGACCTCCCCTTGGGCACCTTAAGTAAGTGATGGACAGGTTATAAAAACCTGTTTTTTGAGCAAATAGAGCCACAGTGAGGTTTAATAAGGCCAGCTTAGGATTCTTCTTATTAGTCTGGACATGAGCATATGTTTAGGTTAGAGGGGTTAAATCTGATGACAGAATACCTTTAATAGTGTGGTGTGGTAATGGTTAATGGAATTGGCGAAGACACAGCCACCTAATCCTATCTGAGGGGTCTGTAACACAAGAAGGTGAAAGTACATATCATGGGGTGTGTATGTGTATTAGACAGAAGGTAGGGATATGTATCTTGTGTAGTTTGGGTATTAGGGAGAGTAAGGGGTATATATCTAGTGCTGATACAGAGCCGCTCTTCAACTACACATGTATCAGCGCTACATATATACCCCTTACTCTCCCTAATACCCAAACTACACAAGATACATATCCCTACCTTCTGTCTAATACACATACACACCCCACGATATGTACTTTCACCTTCTGGTGTTACAGAACCCTGTACAATTTAACAATCTTCTTTAATACACAGACATTTAGATTCATACATTTCCTACACTGGCACAAATGTGTTGCCAGTGATCACCTGTCTGTGCTCAGTCCTACGCGTAACCGTCGCAAGTGCATGAGGAGCTGCGGATGTGGCGGCAAGGTCCGAGAGGTATGTGGGGGTGGGAGATCTGGGAGGGGGGGCCCATAATTTTTTTTTGCTATGGGGCCCAGTCATTTCTAGCTACGCCCCTGGTCCAAGTTCAATCTTTGTGGGCTCCCCTTCGAACCGGATAGGCTATTCGGGTCCGAATTGGACAAGATAATGGAGGGGCTCTCCGATAAAAAAGGGAAGAGCCTCCCCCAGCAGCCCTTTCGGGGACGCCCCAGGCAGGAGAAGAAAGGCGGAGGTCGTCCAGGGCAGCAGTCTAGGCGCAGAGATTGGGGGGGACCATCTCGTAAATATTCGAGACGCTCCCATAAACCCACCAGGGAGGCAAAACCCTCCTGACTATGGGCCTCTTCGAGGCTCTTGGATAATAAGCCCTGCTGCCCCTGCAGTATCTCCCCTAGATTTTCCCGTACCCCTCCCCCAGATTCCCGTGGGGGGTCGTCTTACCCATTTCAAAGACTCTTGGAGCCGGTTGATTGCAGACCCCTGGGTCCAGGACATAGTTTCCCTCGGGTACCGGGTAGATCTTATCTCTCTCCCCCCAGAGAGATTCATCGCCACACGAAACTTCGGGTCTGCCAAACAGGTGGTCCTAGAATCTTACATTCAGGACTATATTTCCAAGGGAGCCCTAGAGGAGGTGCCGGCAGGGGAGAGGGGCCTAGGGATTTATTCACCAGTGTTCCTGGTTCCCAAAAAGACGGGAGATCTCCGGATGATCATCGACTTGAGATTTCTCAATCGATTTATAAGGAAAACAAGGTTTCGCATGGAAACCATAAGGTCAGTCAGCCATATCCTCAACCCTGGGGACGTCATGGCTACTCTGGACCTCAAGGATGCATATCTTCACATTCCGATCCATTCCGCGTCCCGGAAACTCCTCAGGATCGCGGTCCAGATTTCAGGGGTTCGCAGGCACTTTCAGTTCGCCGCGCTTCCCTTCGGAATCTCTTCTGCCCCCCTTATCTTCACCAAGGTGGTGGTCTCGGTGGTGGCAGCTTTGAGACTTCAAGGACTGACTATTATTCGTTATCTGGACGATTGGCTTTTCATAGCCTCTTCAGTTCCGATCCTTACCCACCATCTTCAGGTCGCAATCTCTTTTCTCTTCCGCCTAGACTGGATTATCAACTGGCAGAAGTCGAATGTGAGCCCATCGACTTCAATCCATTATTTAGGATTCGTGGTCGACTCTGTGGAGATGTCCCTCCGGTTGACTCCAGAAAGGTCCTTTATGTCCCTCGTCGAGTCTCTATCCGGACTCTCATGAAGATGCTGGGGCTCATGTCAGCGGCTGCAGATGCAGTCCCTTGGGCGCTATGGCACCTCCGTCCTCTTCAGTCGGAGGTCTTACACCTATGGAACGGCAGCCCTGCGGGGCTAGATTCCCTGTGCTCCCTCTCCGGTCAAACCCGGAATTCCCTCAGATGGTGGTTTCAGCTACCACCAGGGAAGTCTATGACCCAACCAGCTTGGGTCATATTGACTACAGACGCGTCCCTTGTAGGCTGGGGCGCTCACCTGGACGGATCCCCAATACAGGGATCTTGGTCTCCTCTGGAGCGGCGTCTTTCTTCCAATCTTCGCGAGATGCGAGCTATCCGGCTAGCCCTCCTTCACTTTGCCCCTCAGATCCGGGGGAAAGCAGTGAAAGTCCAGTCAGACAATATGACTGCAGTTCTCTATATAAACAAACAGGGAGGCACAAGATCATTGCCCCTTCTGTCAGAGATCGGGGTGATTCTTCGGTGGGCAGAGACAAACCTTTCCCATCTATCTGCCGTTCATATTCGAGGCTCCCTCAATATGATAGCGGACCGCTTAAGTCGAGGATTACCGACCATGGAGTGGTCTCTGCATCCGGAGATCTTCAGGCAGCTAGTTCACAGATGGGGTATGCCAGAAGTGGATCTCATGGCAACCAGGTTCAACGCCAAGGTGCTGAGGTTCTGTTCCCTCTACAGGGAAGACAACCCCCTGGCGATAGATGCTCTGTCAATACCGTGGAGGTTCAGGCTGGCTTACATCTTCCCTCCGTTTTCCATGATACCGAGGGTATTGATGAAAATCCGTCAGGATCAGGCCTCGGTAATAGCCATCATACCGTTTTGGCCCAGAAGATCCTGGTTTAACCAGCTCATTCAGATGAGTCGGGGACAATACTGGAGACTCCCCCCGGAGCAGACCCTGGTGTCATGGGACACTCACCTCTGCCCAGATCTGCACAGGTTCAACCTGACAGCCTGGAGGTTGATCAGTCCCTTCCCAATTTAGAAGGGCTTTCCGAGTCGGTCCTGAGAACTTTGTCGCATTCCCGAGCAGAGTCTACAAAGAAGGCCTACTCCAGGATCATGAGAATCTTCGTGGCATGTTGTGATTCCAGACAGGTGGCGTCCGCAGATCCGCCCCTTCCTGCGATACTTCAATTTCTTCAAGATGGATTAGATAGAGGCCTATCTCCAGCTACCTTGAAGGTACAGGTTTATGCCATCTCGGCCTGTCTCAACAGGCCACATTCTCGGGACCCACTCATTAAACGCTTCCTGAAGGGAGCTGAAAGACTAAAGCCTACTATACTGAAACCTATCCCCCAGTGGGATCTTTCAGTAGTGCTCAGGGGGCTAGCATCTCCCCCCTTCAAGCCCTTGGAGGAGGTAAATTTCAAATTTTTGACTTTAAAGATGGTCTTTCTTCTGGCTATAGCTTCAGCCAAAAGAATTTCTGAATTGCAGGCTTTCTCTGCAATTCACCTGTACATTATTTTCCTACAGGATAGAGTACTCCTGAAGTTTTTACCCTACTTCAGGCCTAAGGTGCCTACTTTCCAGAACATCAATCAGGTAATCTCTTTACCAGTTTTGTTTACAGCCTCCTCCTCTGATACTCCAGCTAGAGACCCGTTGGATATTTCAAGATGCCTCCACATCTATGTGGATAGATCTAGAGAGTTCAGGATAGATGAGAATCTTCTTATCCTGTTTGCTGGTAAGTCTAAAGGCCATAAAGCGTTTAAAGCTACCATTAGTCGCTGGATTAAGGAGGCCATTATGGAAGCTTTCGTCTCCCAATCCTTAGATCCTCCTGAGTTTGTGAGAGCCCATTCTACTAGGGCGGTCTCCACCTCGGTTGCGGAGAGAAGACTCCTCCACTTAGAGTTGATCTGTAAGGCGGCCTCCTGGAGCTCTGAGTCAACCTTCATCTCCCATTATAGGATAGATGCTAGGATGGCAGAGTTTTCGGCTTTTGGGCAGACTGTTCTTAGTTCTGCCAGGCATGAGGACCCTCCCTAGGGGATTCTTCTTGCTATCTCCCCATCTGTGCTGCTGGTAGGACGTAAGGGAATCGTTAATTTCTAACGATAATTTGTTTTCCCTTAGTCCTAACAGCAGCACACAAATATCCCACCCTAAATACATTATGCTTGTTAAAAACACGGTGGGCTGGGGGGTGATCTCCTCCCTTTCAGGGAGCTGAAGATCGTTTATTGGTTCTTTGGGCTCATTAAAATTCCGCCGGTCCTACCAGTCCACAGGGGCAGTTAACCCCATCTGTGCTGCTGTTAGGACTAAGGGAAAACAAATTATCGTTAGAAATTAACGATTGTCTGAAGAACTGCCACGCCAGGGAACTCCTTGAAGCTGGATTTGGGGTGCTCAGTCCCTGGGTGGGGTGGGCAGTAGCAGGCATACTGGCTATGGGACGGCCACTATTCTTTTGCACCCTACTCCATCTTTTGCTGTGCGGCTGGCACTGTGTGACCACCAACTCTTCCTCCGAACTGCACACGTCACTCGCATGAGATTGATTCCATGTGGGGTCTAGGACCTCATCATCCTCCACATAATCTTCCACCCACTCTTCATTCCTGCCCTCCTTGCCAGTCTGCACACAGCAGAAAGCCGCAGCAGTTGGCACCTGTGTTTCATCATCATCATCATCATCAGAGACGGTGGTCCTCCCATGTCCACATCCTGAAATATAAGTGGTTGGGCATCAGTGTACTCAATCTCTTCCTCTTCTGGGGCAGGGCTAGGTGGAGGACCCAAAGAAACCCCGCCAGCAGAGTCATCAAAAAGCATAAGAGACTGCTGCATGACTTGGGGCTCAGACTGCTTGGCTGACGGGCTGCAGGTGCCAACTCTGTGGTTTCAGCAGGGGACCGGGTGGGAGACAATGTGAAGGAACAGAAAAAATGGCCATCAGATCTCCCTACACCCACACTGCGCAGGCACGGAGATCGGATGGATGTTCTGTAGTTAGCCGCGCTTGCGCACTGGGCCGTAATTTTTCCCTACCCTAACGCTGGTGTGGCTCTCTGGCGCATGCGCAGTGTCCCGGTGTCCAGCTGAACTCCGCTGTGAGATTTTCCTAAACCGTTGTTTTGCCCATGCGCAGATCGGCACAACTCCGGCATGCCTCCTCACATCATTTCCGGTGCGACCGGATGTTACGAGGTAGGAAAATCTCACGAAGTAGGGTAATGTAACGTTACACCGGATCCATTTTTTTCAGTTTTCATGACAGCCACAAAACCGCAGCTTGTAGTGGTTTTGTGTCCTATCACAAAATGGAATGCTGACGGAGAAGAAGACACCCTGATTATAGATGAGCGAATCAAAGCTGACGAAGTGGAATTCGATCCGAATTTCAGGAATTATTCGATTCGCACCAAATCTGAATTTTCTCACGCTTCGTAGTAACGAATCATATTTTTCCCAAAATGGTTGCTGCACAAATTAGGACATGGAGCAAGGAACTCTGGGAACAAGGGATCACCCACAATGCCATGCATGCAGCCAATCAGCAGCCAGCCAGCCCTGGGATGTCACAGTCCTATAAATAGCCTCAGCCATCTTGGATTCAGCAATTTTGCTGTGTACATAGTGCAGGGAGAGATGTTAGCAGGCGCTAGGGACAGTGCTAGAAAAGACTTGAAAACTTACAGGTACCGGGTTACAGTTTGTTTAGAAAGGATCGCAAAAACCAGAGAGGGGGGGGGTCTGCCTTTATGTAAAGTCCTGTCTAAAACCCACAGTCCGAGAAGATCTAAATGAGGGCAGGGCTGGGACAAGGTGCACCACCAAAAGAGGCTGAGCTGCCCAAGTGTGCCCCCCCCCCCGGCCATTTAGATATGTATGTTTGTTATTAATCAGACATCCACCCCCCCCCCCCCCCCCCTCTGGGGCGTTCCTTGTAATTTTACCTCATCCAGAACCCCATCAGACCTCAGATCAGACGGAAAAGAATATTATCTTTATTTAAGAACTATCTTACTTCACTTCAGGGCAGACTCTCACGCTCTATCCCTGCTGGGGCCTGGGCTGTGTCGTGACACAGTGCTGTGCTGCTGCCTGCTGCTGCCCGCGCTGCTCCTGGTCTCCAGAGGGCGCACATGTGACCTGACTGCGTACAGCGCAGTCAGGCAAGCGACTGAGCAGAGACCAGAGCAGCGGAGCGGCCGAGCCAGGAGGCGGAGCGGGGAGGGAGCACGTAAGTCAGTGCCAAGTGCTCACTACTCCCTCCGTCCTCCAGCGCGGCCGGCAGCCCGGCAGGCGCAGCAGCAGCAGCGACGTGGTCAGTGGCCTGCCTGCTGCCCAGAGGCTGGGGAGCTGGCCTGCGCCCTGAGGCTGGAGCCTCCCCAGCCTCTGTGTCGGCCCGGCCCTGAATGAGGGACATGTGGAGTCACTGTGGGTAGAAATACAGGGAGGCAAAAACAATAATAAAATACTAATAGGAGTTTATTATAAACCACCTAATATTTCATAGTTCACAGAAAATCTGCTACTAAACGAGATTGACGAGGTGGCAGATCATAATGAGGTCGTTATTATGGAGGACTTCAACTACCCAGATATAGACTGGGAAACTGAAACCTGTATAACTCAAAGGAAACAGGTTCTTGGCAATAACCAAAGACAATTACCTTTCCCAACTGGTTCAGGACCCGACTAGAGGCACGGCCACACTGGACTTAGTATTAACCAATAGACTTGGCAGAGCAACAGATGTGCAGGTTGGGGGGCACCTGGGAAATAGTGATCATAAAGTAATAACCTTCCAATTGTCATTCAAAAGAGTGTTTCATCAGGGAGGAACAAAAAAAACCAAACTTAAAAAAAGCAAAATTTTGCCAACTGAGAGAGGCCATAGGCCTAACTAACTGGGACAAAGTAAAAATAACTAAAAATACAGCCACAAAATGGGATATTTTTTAAAAGCATCCTAAAATCTAATTGTGAGAGGTATATACCTTATGGGAATAAACGGTTAAGGAAGAAGAAAAAAAAACAATGTGGATAAATAGAACTGTAAAGAAAGCAATACATGACAAAAAGAAAGCATTTAATTCACTAAAACAGGAGGGTAGCGAGGGAGCACTGAAAAACTATAAGGAAAAATATAGAATATGTAAAAAAATTAAATAAAAGCAGCCAAACTAGAGACCGAGAGATTAATTGCCAAGGAGAGTAAAACTAACCCTAAAATGTTCTTCAATTATATAAATGTTAAAAAGTATAAATCTGAAGGTGTCGGCCCTCTACAGAGTAATGAGGGGGGAGTTGCAGAGAGTGATGAGTAGAAAGCAAAGCTATTAAATATTTATTTTTCCACTGTATTCACTGTACTCATATGAAATACAGAATGTAAAAGTAAATTCCCCGTTAAAAGTGCCCTGTCTGACCCAGGAAGAAGTACAGCGGTGTCTTAAAAAGATTAAAATAGACAAATCGCCACGACCAGATGGCATACACCCCCGTTTCATAAGAGAATTACCGTATATATTCGAGTATAAGACAAGTTTTTTGGCACATATTTTTGTGCTCAAAAAGCCTCCTCGTCTTATACTCGAGTCTAGTCTAGCTCCGGTAATACAGGCAGTGCGGGGGGCGGCGCTCACTCACTGACGTCACGCGCCTGCGCCGCCTAGTGGGAGAAGGCGCGTGACGTCAGTGAGTGAGCGCCGCTCCCCGCACTGCCTGTATTACCGGAGCAAAGACAAAGTAAGAATACTGCTGTGAGCGTCGGGGAGGGGGATCTGTGGATGGCACTGTAGGGGGATCTGTGGATGGCACTGTAGGGGGATCTGTGGATGGCACTGTAGGGAGATCTGTGGATGGCACTGTAGGGAGATCTGTGAATGGCACTGTAGGGCGATCTGTGGATGGCACTGTAGGGGGATCTGTGGATGGCACTGTAGGGGGATCTGTGGATGGCACTGTAGGGAGATCTGTGGATGGCACTGTAGGGGGATCTGTGGATGGCACTGTAGGGGGATCTGTGAATGGCACTGTAGGGGGATCTGTGGATGGCACTGTAGGGGGATCTGTGGATGGCACTGTAGGGGGATCTGTGGATGGCAGTGCCATCCACAGATCCCCCTACAGTGCCATCCACAGATACCCCCTCCCCTAAACAGTGCCATCATGGCACTGTTTAGGGGAGGGGGGATCTGTGGATGGCACTGTTTAGGGGGGATCTGTGGATGGCACTGTTTAGGGGGAGATCTGTGGATGGCTCCCTGTATTTAATGCAGAGTGTGTGTGTATATAATGCACACACTCTGCATTAAATACAGGGAGTCACCCTCTTGCAGATGTGTGTATATAATGTAGAGTGTGTGCATTATATACACATACACTCTGCATTATAGTTGCATTTCCCACCCTAGTCTTATACTCGAGTCAATAATTTTTCCCATTTTTTGGGGGTAAAATTAGGGGCTCGGCTTATACTCGGGTCGGCTTATACTCGAGTATATACGGTAAGTAATGTCATAGCCAGACCCTTATTTCTGATATTTAAGGACTCTATAATGACAGGGAGTGTTCCACAGGATTGGCGCATAGCAAATGTGGTGCCAATATTCAGAAAGGGTCCAAAAACAGAGCCTGGAAACTATAGGCCGGTAAGTTTAACATCTGTTGTGGGTAAACTGAAGGTTTTCTAAGAGATGCTATCTTGGAGTGAGTATCTCAATGAAAATAAGCAAATAACACCATATCAGCATGGCTTCTTGAGGGATCGGTCATGTCAAACTAATTTAATCAGTTTCTATGAGGAGGTAAGTTCTAGACTTGACAGCGGCGAATCAATGGATGTCGTATATCTGGATTTCTCCAGAACATTTGACACTGTACCGCATAAAAGGTTAGTATATAAAATGAGAATGCTCGGACTGGGAGAAAATGTCTGTATGTGGGTAAGTAACTGGCTCAGTGATAGAAAACAGAGGGTGGTTAATAATGGTACACACTCAGATTAGGTCACTGTCACTAGTGGAGTACCTCAGAGGTAAGTATTGGGCCCTATTCTCTTCAATATATTTATTAATGATCTTGTAGAAGGCTTGCACAGTAAAATATACATTTTTGCAGATGTCCCTGAACTGTGTAAAGTAATTAACACAGAAGACGACAGTATACTACTACAGAGGAATCTGGATAGATTAGAGGCTTGGGCAGAGAAGTGGCAGATGAGGTTTAACACTGACAAATGTAAGGTTATGCACATGGGAAGGAATGATGCAAGTCACCCTTACATACTAAATGGTGAAACACTGGGTAACACTGACATGGAAAAGGACCTAGGAATTTTAATAAACAAACTAAACTGTAGAAACCAGTGTCAGGCAGCTGCTGCCAAGGCCAATAAGATAATGGGTTGCATCAAAAGGGGCATCGATGCCCGTGATGAGAACATAGTCCTACCACTTTACAAATCACTAGTCAGACCACACATGGAGTACTGTGTACTGGGCTCCTGTGAACAAGGCAGACATAGCAGAGCTGGAGAGGGTTCAGAGGAGGGCAACTAAAGTAATAACTGGAATGGGGGGACTACAGTACCCTGAAAGAGTATCAAAATTAGGGTTACTCACTTTAGAAAAAAGACGACTGAGGGGAGATTTAATAACTATGTATAAATATATCAGGGGTCAGTACAGAGATCTCTCCCATCATCTATTTATCCCCAGGACTGTGACAAGGGGACATCCTCTGCATCTGGAGGAAAGAAGGTTTGTACACAAACATAGAAGATGATTCTTTTTGGCCTTCCTTTGGATCAACTTGTTGGATAACAGGCCGACCTGGATGGACAGTTGTCTTTTTTCGGCCTTATAAACTATGTTACTATGTTATATTTTGCTCAATAGAAGTTCAGGGAGAGAGTATTACAAGTGTAGGGAAAGGATAGGGAGGAATTATTCCACAGTATTGAAGCAGAACAGGGTTCAATAGGGGTGTTTACAGCCTGGGTAATAGGAACAATCCTATTGCACCTTGCTGCACTGACTGCGGATCCAAATTGCCATGATACTGCTGCTCATTTCAGGTTTGCAATACCTCTGTAATTTCAGCAAACAATTCTTGTTATTGGGGTCTTATTAGCCCTTGCGCGGTGCAGTTATATATACACGTATGTCCTAAAGACTTTTTTTGTCGTGTATTAGTGGGGAAAAAAGGGGGGCTTATTAGCCGTTGTATGGTGTTGTGAGAAAAATACAGCTCTTATGGCGTGTATTAGTGGCAAAAATTTTTTATTATTTGCCGTTCACGGCCACACTTATATGTTCTAAAGTATTTTTTTGGTGTGTATTAGTGGGGAAAAAAAGGGCTTATTAGCCATTGTGTGGTGAAGTCAGAAAATTACAGCCCTTTTTGGCGTGTATTAGTGGCAAAAAAAAGTATTACTTGCCGTTCATGGCGTAGTTATATGTTCTAAAGCCTTTTTTTGGCGTTTATTAGTGGAGAAAAAGAAAAAGGGCTTATTAGCCATTGTGTGGTGAAGTGAGAAAATGAAAGCCTTTTTTGGCGTGTATTAGTGGCAAAAAAATATATATTATTTGCCGTTCACGGCCACAGTTATATGTTCTAAAGCCTTTTTTGTCGTGTATTAGTGGGGGGGAAGGGGGCTTATTAGCCGTTGTGTGGTGAAGTGAGAAAATTAAAGCCCTTTTTGGCATTTATTAATTTCCTTTTTATTTACTTATTTGATCTAAGAGTATGTCAGACAGAGAAGTAACAGGCTCAGCACAGGGGAGGGGCACAGGCCTAAATGCTTCTGGCGCAGGCACGGGTCACGGCAGAGTAAAGGGGCCTGGCAGCAGGGGTCACTTCGAGAGGTCGTGTCGTGACCAGCAACCCAGCGGTTCTTGTATTGTTGACTCGATCTTCGACTTCTTCGCAAGTGACATCAGACACCCCCAGCCAAGAGTCGGTGCGTTCGTCAGACACAACTCTTAGTTGGCAAGGCCTGGGAGCAGGACCTGTGCCCTCACCTGTCCTCAACCTGCCTCTGTCCTTTTTGATTCCCTCAGCTAGAGAAGTACTAAATGCTGTGGGCTCAGCGCTACTATACAGCGAGGACGAGCTACTAGAGGACAGTCAGCAGCTATTGTTCAGCCAAGATCCGGAGGAGGGCAAGTAGTGATGAGGAGAGTGACGTGGGAGCTGATGTTGCGAGCGGTCAGGCGCCTGGCTCTAAGACCATTAAGGAGGACATCAGTGACGTGCAGACAGTACTTGATGATGAAATAAGCGATCGCAATTGGGAGCCGGGTGACGAAGGGGCTTCATCATCGAGAGAGAAGAGGGTGGCAGCTTGCACATGAGGCAGCGGCGGAGCCAGCAAGTTGGTAGTGTGGCCGGGACTCAGCAGGGTGGCAGCAGTGGGAGGTCGGGAGCCAAACATTCCTGCGGTAAACCACCCGCTTGGCAGGAGCCGGGAAAGTAATGGTGCAGGGCTTCACAGAGGCAGTGGTGGTAGCAGTCAGTCTGGACGGAGTGTTGGGGGTAAAATCACCTACTCGGCGTTGTTGCAGTTTTTTGTTAAGCCGTTGGGGGAGGTGAACATGACCATTTGTCGAATCTGTGGGCAGAAGGTGAAGCATGGCCAGGATGCCAATGTTGGCACCACGGCCCTGCGTCAACATTTGCAGCGTCACCATAAAGTGGCCTGGGATAACCGTGGTTCCCATGTGGTGGTCCAGCCTGCATTACCCAGTGGCACGCACCCGATTCAAGGCAGTCAAGGCTTCACCACCTAAGCCGAAGGAAGCTGTCTGTCCTTCCCATCATCTGCTGGTCCTGATGCTCCTGTTCCTCCTCCTCAGTCATTCCGTAAGAAATCGATCACCGAAGCAATTGCCAAGAGACAACAGTATGCGTGCACTCCTCCAATGGCTCAGAAACTGAACTGGCCAAGTTGCTGGTACTGCAGTCCCTCCTTTTCCAAGTGGTGGACTCTGCACCTTTCAGAGAACTGATGGCTTGTGCTGAGCCATGGTGGATAGACCCAAGCCGCCATTTTTTTGCCAAAAAGGCAGTACCAGCCCTGCCCACATATGGATGTAGCAGGGTTAACACACATGCTTCATGAGACATGTTATCTAAACTAAATGCAACTTAATGCGTTTCAATGGCTTTTGTTTCAAGATAACGCAATGAGCTAAGAAATTTGAGTTAAGAGTGTGTGTGTTACCCCTGCTACATCTGTATATAGAACAGAAGGTGGGCCAGTCCTTGAGCCTGTCGTGTCTGCCAAAGTCCACGGCAGTGCCGACGTGTGGAGCTGTAACTACAGTCAAGGACAATATATGTCCTTTACGGCCCACTGGGTAAATGTGGTCCCTGCTTAGCCAAACCAGCAACTTGGCCAGTTGACGCCGCTTTCGCCTCCATGTTCTTACGCCGTTTGTCCTGCGACAATTTCCGCCTCTGCCTCCTCATCCTCCACCTTGTCCTCAGCCTCCACTGCAGGGACAATTCACAGTGCCCCACCAGAATACCACATGTGCAGGGCACGGCGGCATCACGCTGTTCTGCACCTACTTTGCCTTGGTGAACGGAGTCACACAGGAGAGGAACTGCTCCACATCTTTCATCAAGAAATCAAATCCTGGCTTTATCCGTGACAATTCAAAATCGGAACCATGGTGACCGACAATGGGAAGAACATGGTGTCGGCGCTGCATCAAGATGGGCTGAGCCATGCGCCCTGCATGGCTCACGTGTTCAATCTGGTTGTCAAGCATTTCCTGAAGTCTTACACCCATCTGCAAGACATCCTAAAAATGGCCAGGAAACTTTACATGCACTTCAGCCACTCGTACACCGCCTAGCACACCCTCCTCGAGCTACGGCAGAACAGCATCCCCCAACATAGGCTGATATGCGACGTTTACACCCGTTGGAATTCCGCCCTCCATATGTTGGACCAACTGTACGAACAGAGAAAAGCCATAAACGATTTCTTGATGATACCGGCGGACAGAGGTACTCCTCTGTGTTACTTCAATGTTAACCAATGGCAGCTCATGCGTGACACTTGCCCTTTGCTCATGCCCTTTGAGGAGGCCACTTTATTTGTCAGTCGCCTGGACTATGGGATGAACAACATCATTCCACTGATTCATATCCTGGAAAAGATGCTGGTACATCTGGCTTGGCAATGTGTCGTGAAATGGGTGTTCTTTTCTACACAGGTGACAGGAGAGGAGCAGGAGCAGCCGGAGGAGCAAGAGGGAGATGAGGAAGATGAGGCAGATGACCCAGACACACACCGTGGCAGTATGCAGTGGAGATGGAGGCAGGGATTCCCTCCGAATCAGTTGCACAAATGGCCCCATGCATGCTCACCTTCCTGCGTAGTGACAGCCGAAATGTCACCATTCGGCAGAGGTATGACTACTGGCTCTCCACCATTTTAGACCCTTGCTAGCAGTCCAATGGGGGCCTTTTTTATACCCGCTGAGAGGGAGGACAAACTGAACTACTATAGAGACATCCTATGTAGTCATTTGGCCGCTGTCTATCTGCACCATAGTCCATCCTCTCGCAGGTCTGACCGGCTCTCTGTGCTCACGTTCCACTGCCATGTCTGCTGGGGGGGTGGGAGGCCAGAGAATACCAGCTCCATCAGCAGCAGCCTGAGTCTAGAGTCGCTGATGAGCAGCTTTCTTCACCCGCATAGGGAAGAAACTACTCACCAGCATCTAGACATAGAGCAGAACCTGAACCAGCAGGTGGTGGAATACTTGGAGTGTACCCTGCCAGCCGTCATTGAACCAACACTGGCGCCCCTCAGGGATGTGTACTATCGCCGTTCCTGTTCTCTCTGTACATGAACGAGTGCAGATCGACTGAGGCCTCGGTTAAAGTCATCAAGTTCTCAGATGACACCACACTCGTGGGCCTGATTAGCGACAACGACGAGCAGGCCTACCGTAAGGAAATCGACAGGGTCAGCAACTGGTGTGGCGCGCACAATCTGGTCCTAAACACCACAAAGACGGTCGAGCTGGTCATCGACTTCAGGAAGAGAAAGGCAAATCCGCCCCCGACCTACATTGACGGATCTGAAGTCGCAACTGAAGAAGTTCGGCATGGCACAGGACCTACTGAAGTCCTTCTACTCCTGCACCATCGAGTCGGTCCTGTGCTCGTCTCTCCTGGTTTGGTTTGCCGTCTCATCAGCCAGTGACAAGCGCAAACTACAAAGGGTCATTAGTTCGGCGGAGAGAACTACCCGACTGCCACTACCACCCCTTGACTCTATCTTCTCCGACAGACTGCGCTCAAGGGCTCTGAAAATATCCAATGACCACTCCCATCCGGGCCATCATCTCTTCAGATGTCTAAAGTCCGGCCACAGGTATAAGGCCATCCCTGCAAGGACATCGAGGAGGCTGAACACTTTCTTCCCAACTGCCGTCAGACTGCTGAACTCACCACACCCCATCACCCGCTTATAACCCCTCGCCCCTGCTGTGCCCATCGCAGAACCTTACCTCCCCCTCCGTGTTCCCCCACCGACTCTTGTCAACCACTAGTACTATGCCTGTACCTGTGCCTAACCCAATTCCGGACAAGATCGATTGTGTCGTGTTTGGCGAATAAAGCTGATTCTGAAGATCCACTGCCAAACTGGATTTGTGGCTGCAACTGGCCGAGTTAGCCCTGGAAAAGCTGTCCTGCCCGGCCAGTAGTGCGGCATCAGAGTGGGTGTTTAGTGCGGCGGGGGCCATAGTTACCCTAAGGAGAACTCGCCTGGATATCCACCCACCAATGCCCGATATATCAGATTAGATCATCCATGCTGCCTCACCCAAACCTTGACAAAAGAGTCCAGCATCTTATGGCTACTTGCCTCAGCTACTATTCTGATGCTGCCACCCACTTGATGCCACACATCTGATGCCAGGTGCTCCTTCTTACACCCACCATCATCAGCGGGTACTGTTAGTGCCACCCACCTCCCCACTATGTCATCCGTTCACTCTGTGGCCTCCTGATGCTGCTTCCACCTCCACCCTATGTAATTTTGCCACTCTGTGGTCTCCTAATGCTGCTGCTACCTCAACACTATGTCACCTTGCCACTCTGTGGACTTCTCATGCTGTTCTCACCCTCACCACTCCATGACTGGGCCTCATGTTGCTGCTGCTGCTGCCACCTCCACACTATGTCACCTTGCCACTCGGTGGTCTCCTGATGCTGCTGCCACCTCCACACTGTCATTGGGCCACTCTGTAGACTTCTCATGCTGTTCTCACCCTCACCACTCCATGACTGGGCCACTATTTTTCCTTTTTGGCCTGGTTGACATCATCATTTATTTGACCCTTCTTCTGATCTGTCAGAAGGATAGAAAAATGAGACACACAACGGATCCTGTCTGTGTAGCAGCTTTAATGCCTGTATAATCCCATCAGAATTGGCTTATAATTTGGTAGCCAAAAGCAGGAGTGGGTACAAAACACAGAAGACATGCAAATATTCCATTCACATGTCATCTCTGTTTTGGATCCACTCCTATTTTTTTTTGGCATTAGCAACAGTGATGGTCAGTTTGCAGTGTTCGCCAGTGAACACATGCGGGCTGCCATCTTGACTCACCCGTCCGGTGATGCACAGGTAAGCCCTTACCTGTGCCTGTGCCGGGAGCCGGTCTGAAATCAAATGCGGTCACCGGGAGCAGGCAGTTCCGAGAACAGCCGCCGGGTGCCTTCATCGGGCTGTTCTAGGAACTGGTGATTTCAGACCGGCTCCCTAAACAGGCACAGGTAAGGGCGGATCCCTTTTTGGGGGGTTATTATTCTGACGGATCAGAGGAAGGGCAAAATAATCAGTGACGTCAACACAAACTTACTGCTGACACCCTCTACACTCTGTCAGGGGGGGCTATACTTGTATAAGCGTTTAATGGAACAGGTTCTGTAGACATCCATGTGGAATCAGCTGACGACGGTGTAAAAGAAGTGTGCTCTTTCAAGCTATAGTAGGATCTTGGGCCTCTGCACGGTTCTATATATCTGATGCTAACATTGACCTGTAAGGCTGAGTTCACACTTGAGTTATTTGGTCAGTTTTGGCCCCGTAACTGCCCAAAGAAGTGAAGTGTGCAGTGATTCTAAGAGCAACGCCTGTCAAGTGCGTGTCATTAGAGATGTCGCGAACATAAAATGTTTGCGAACGGGTGAATCGGGCGAACCACCATAGACTTCAATAGGCAGGCGAATTTTAAAACACACAGGGACTCTTTCTGGCCACAATAGTGATGGAAAAGTTGTTTCAAGGGGACTAACACCTGGACTGTGGCATGCCGGAGGGGGATCCATGGCAAAACTCCCATGGAAAATTACGTAGTTGACGCAGAGTCGGGATTTAATCCATAAAGAGCATAAATCATCTAACATTCCTAAATTGTTTGGAATAACGTGCTTTAAAACATCCAGTGTGTGTATACGATCAGGTATGATGTTGTATCGATCAGGTAGTGTAAGGGTTACGCCTGCTTCACAGTGACAGACCAAACTCTGACAGACCGAACTCCCCGTTTAACGCACCGCAAACAACCGCAAACAGTCCATTTGCAAAACTGCAAACTCCCCATTTGCACAAGGTTGGATACCAAGCTAGCCATGTCCCGTTCCTTGTCCTCACTGACGTCCTTGAAGGTCTCTTCATCCACCCAGCCACGTACAACACCAAGGGTCCCCGAAAGGTGACAACAAGTCCCCTGGGACGCCTGCTGTGGTTGGTCTTCCACCTCCTCAAAGCCACCTTCCTCCTCTGACTCCTCTTCTTCAGACTCCTCTCTCTGCGTTGCCGCAGGTCCAGCAATCAACGACGACAAGGCTGCTTCTGGTAGTGATGGTGACCACAACTCTTCCTCTTCATGCTCATCTACGGCCTGATCCAGCACTCTTCGCAGGGCACGCTCCAGAAAAAACGCATATGGGATGAGGTCGATGATGTTGCCTTGGGTTTGACTGACCAGGTTTGTCACCTCCGCAAAAGGACGCATGAGCCTACAGCCATTGTGCATGAGCCAAAAAATACCCAGCTCTGCAGAGGGGGTCCTCTTTTTTTTAAATAAAAAAAAATCTGTTCTTACCAGTTTAATTTCTGTTTTGTCCCCTATTAGGGGCCGGTGTATGGAATAGATTTTAGGAACCGGGAGATGGAAAAAGATGGTTGGTCGGTCCTCTTACTTCCAATTTGGGGCACTGCGTGTGCGCCGTGCAATGTACTGTGCCACCCTATATGAGTGGTGGGCAGTGGGCACAGTACAGTCTGTGGGCCTGACACTCACTGGCAGGCAACTGCAATTGTAAAACAGAGGAAAAATGTAATGACTTTTTTATTTGCAAAGTGCTGTGCCACCCGATATGAGTGGTGGGCAGTGGGCACAGTACAGTCTGTGGGCCTGACACTCACTGGCAGGCAACTGCAATTGTAAAACAGAGGAAAAATGTAATGACTTTTTTATCTGCAAGGTGCTGTGCCACCCTATATGAGTGGTGGGCAGTGGGCACAGTACAGTCTGTGGGCCTGACACTCACTGGCAGGCAACTGCAATAATATTACAGAGGAAAAATTAAATGACTTTTTTATCTGCAAGGTGCTCTGCCACCCTATATGAGTGGTGGGCAGTGGGCACAGTACAGTCTGTGGGCCTGACACTCACTGGCAGGCAACTGCAATTATATTACAGAGGAAAAATTTAATGACTTTTTTATCTGCAAGGTGCTGTGCCACCCTATATGAGTGGTGGGCAGTGGGCACAGTACAGTCTGTGGGCCTGACACTCACTGGCAGGCAACTGCTATTATATTACAGAGGAAAATGTAAATGACTTTTTAATCTGCAAGGTGCTGTGCCACCCTATACGAGTGGCGGACAGTGGGCACAGTACAGTCTGTGGGCCTGACACACACTGGCAGGCAACTGCAATTTTATTACAGAGAAAAAATTTAATGACTTTTTTATCTGCAAGGTACTGTGCCACCCTAAATGAGTGGTGGGCAGTGGGCACAGTACAGTCTGTGGGCCTGACACTCACTGGCAGGCAACTGAAATTATATTACAGAGGAAAAATGAAATGACTTTTTTATATGCAAGGTGCTGTGCCACCCTATATGAATGGTGGGCAGTGGGCACAGTACAGTCTGTGGGCCTGACACACACTGGCAGGCAACTGCAATTATATTACAGAGAAAAAAATAAATGACTTTTTTATCTGCAAGGTGCTGTGCCACCCTATATGAGTGGTGGGCACTGGCAATGGGCACAGTACAGTCTGTAAGCCTGACACACACTGGCAGGCAACTGCAATTATATTAAAGGGTAAAAATGTAATGACTTTTTTATCTGCAAGGTACTGTGCCACCGATATGAGTGGTGTGCACACAGTACAGACTGTGGGCCTGTGGCCTCTCACACACGGGCAGGCAACTGCAATATATATATATAAAAAAATAAATAAAAGCAGACTGATGTGCTAGCCCTAAAAAGGGCTTTTTGGGGTGCTGTCAGGAAGCTGTCCTTACAGCAGATGAGTCTTTGAGGACTGGAGTGGACACAGAACACTGGCCTAGCTAACGATTTCCCTATTAATTCAGCAGCAGCAGCACTCTCCCTGCTCTAACTAACACTGCAGCTTCAGAATGAATCTAAGATGGATGCTGTCCTTGCTTTTTTAAAGGAGGTGGTGGGAGGGTCGAGGTGGGAGGGTCTGGGTGGGAGGGTATGCTGACTGTGAGGTACAGGGTCAAAGTTTGCTCAATGATGACGTATAGGGGGCGGACCGAACATCGCATATGTTCGCCCGCCGCGGCGAACGCGACCAAGCGATGTTCGCCGGGAACTGTTCGCCGGCGAATAGTTCGGGACATCTCTACGTGTCATACGGACTCACAGTATTGTTTCACTACCAAAGCAGACTCACTATGCGTGTTGCTGCAAGGCACAGTGTTCTACACCACTATACAGGCTCTGTTCAGCCATAGCTGTTTTTTAACTCGATTCACCATAAATTAATTTAGATCGAATCAAATCGTTTTGGAAAATTCATCGAACCGACCAAATCCAATTTTAGAGAAATTCGCTCATCTCTAATCCTGATGCATCCAGAATGGATCTCTTTCTATTCAGAATCCATGAGGCCCAAAACTTTTTTTTTTCAGTAGCAACAATGCAAGTGTGAAAGTCGCCTTACACACTGAACTGTCAGAAGCAACATTCACTTAGTGGGAAAAAAACTAAGACACGGAGAACCTCCAGAAATATGAAATTGCAATGACTTTCATATTAACGTTTTAATGTATAGTTAAAGAGGACCTGTCGCCTCTCCTGACATGTCTGTTTCAGTAACTACTTGCATTTCCCTTGTAATTACATTTCTGAAACATCTATTCATATGACTCTATGGTGTTTCATTAATTTATTACTCATTCTATAAGTTATGAATAAATTATTAGCAGTTTGCAATGAAAGTTGACATGGGTGTTACCAGTTGGGGGTGTTTCCCTGCATAGTCTGACACTGGCAATACTGATTGGATAGTGTCAGATTGTGCAGGGACACACCAAGAACTAGTAACACGCAACTGGACCTTCACTGCAAACTAATTAATTAATAGTTTTTAGTAGGAATAATAAAGGAATGGCACTTAAAGAATACAAGTGATTACTAAAGCACAGACTTCACACATAAATTGATTTTGACTATCAAACAGATAAGTACTGTTTTTCTGTATAAGTAGGTCACTGATGAAAGCAAGATGTAAGGGATAGGCCTTTGAGGGGATTTGCCGCAGCTGTCAGACCCTATTGCAAATCGGTAGGGTAGTCCGATGGTTCATTCCTGAAGATCCTGCCTTGGACAATGAGAAAGTTTGTTCTGATCCCTGGGCCTATTTAATTGTATTGTGCCAAGTTTTGAAGTTATTACTAGGCCTCTTTCACACTTGCGTTGTCCGGATCCGTCGTGCACTCCATTTGCCGGAGGTGCCCGCCGGATCCGTAACACCGCGAGTGAACTGAAAGCATTTGAAGACGGATCCGTCTTCAAAATGCTTTCAGTGTTACTATGGCAGCCAGGACGCTATTAAAGTCCTGGCTGCCATAGTAGTAGTGGGGAGCGGGGGAGCAGTATACTTACAGTCCGTGCGGCTCTCGGGGCGCTCCAGAATGACGTCAGAGCGCCCCATGCGCATGGATGACGTGATCCATGCGATCACGTGATCCATGCGCGTGGGGCGCCCTGACATCACTCTGAAGCGCCCCGGGAGCCGCACGGGCTGTAAGTATACTGCTCCCCCGCTCCCCACTACACTTTACCATGGCAAACAGGACTTTAGCGTCCTGGAAGCCATGGTAACCATTCAGAAAAAGCTAAACGTCGGATCCGGTAATGCACCGAAACGACGTTTAGCTTAAGGCCGGATCCGGATTAATGCCTTTCAATGGGCATTAATTCCGGATCCGGCCTTGCGGCAAGTGTTCAGGATTTTTGACCGGAGCAAAAAGCGCAGCATGCTGCGGTATTTTCTCCGGCCAAAAAACGTTCCGGTCCGGAACTGAAGACATCCTGATGCATCCTGAACGGATTTCTCTCCATTCAGAATGCATGGGGATAATCCTGATCAGGATTCTTCCGGCACAGAGCCCCGACGACGGAACTCTATGCCGGAAAAGAACAACGCAAGTGTAAAAGAGCCCTAAGTAATCATGCAGGTCCGAATGCTGGGACCCCCGATGATCCCAAGAACGGAGTAGCAGGCCGGACATGTACCCTACCACTCCATTTATTTTCTATGACAGTGTTCCTGAACTACAGTCCTTAGGGCCCGCCTGTCGGTCACATTTTCAGGATTTCCTTAGTATTGAGCAGGTCATATAATTAGTGTCAATGCATCAGGATTTATCACAGGTATTAATTCTGTGGGATATTCTCAAATCATGACCAGCAGGTGGGCCCTGAGGACTGGAGATGAGGAACATTGCTCTATGAAACCACTGGAAGTGGCTGGGCACTGTACTTGGCTATTTCTTAATGTCCAATAATGAATGAATGGAGTACACCTGACCTGCCGCACAATCAGATCGGGGGAACGGGACCCCCATTCTTGGGATTGGTGGTGGTCCCAGTGGTCGGACCTCCACGAATCAATTAGGTCTGTAATCCTGTGAATAGGGGATAACTTCAAAACATGGAACAACCTATTTAATATAAGAGGGTAGTACATGGTCATGAAGTTAAGTATATTTAAGATAATTAGTACCAACTACAATAATTTGTTTTTTGGTGACTGAATGTGATATACTTACAATGCAATAAATCTACAAAGTTTTTTTTTTTGTCTTTTTACCATTGTTCCTGTCTTTTTACCATTGTTTACATTATGCCTATACAATTTACTCATTATATATTATCTTTGATTTTCAAGTCAGTTTTTTGATCCACTGAGAGACCAACATGTAGCAGAACTTCATTTTGCCAAAAAAAGAACAAAACCCCTGTGTCAAGTAAGTTGAAAGGAAGTTTAGAACTCTAGATGTCTTTCCCACAGGGGCTTTGAATACATAATTCTTTGTCACTTTGTTGAAGGCTCTTTCAACTTATTTTTTTAAATATAAATTTGTAAAAGCTTAAAGGGAACCTGTCACCGGGATTTTGTGTATAGAGCTGAGGACATGGGTTGCTAGATGGCCACTAGCACATCCACAATACCCAGTCCCCATAGCTCTGTGTGCTTTTATTGTGTAAAAAAACGATTTGATACATATGCAAATTAACCTGAGATGAGTCCTGTACGTGAGATGAGTCAGGGACAGGACTCATCTAAGGTTTATTTGCATATGTATCAAATCAGGTTTTTTACACAATAAAAGCACACAGAGCTATGGGGACTGGGTATTGCGGATGTGCTAGTGGCCATCTAGCAACCCATGTCCTCAGCTCTATACACAAAATCCCGGTGACAGGTTCCCTTTAAGTTTGTCATAGGTGCATTATTGTTAGGCATATTAGCTAAAATGAAAGTTTATTAAGTAATTTAGGTGCTTCATAAGAAACTTTTTTCAGTCTTTTATTTAAGGCCTTCTTTGAAAAAGCTATGGTCATTTATAATTTTCTGTGCCTTTTATGTCTAACTAGCAGAAGAACCCGGCTTTGCACGGGTATATTTCATCTATTTCATTTAATGTTTATGTGTTTGTGTATGTCATTAAAAGATAGACAGTATCCCCCTTAACAGTGACCTCTACAGCACCCTGCCCCTTAACACTGACCTCCATAGCGGACCGTCCCCTTAACTGTGACCTTCACAGTACCCTGTCCCCTTAACAGAGACATCCACAGTGCCCGCACCCTTATCAGTGACCTCCACAGCAGCCTGCCCCTTTAACAGTGACCTCAAAAGCGGCTGCCAGTTCACTAGTGACCTCCACAGTACCCCATCTCCTTAACAGTAATTTCCACAACATCCCGTCCCCTTAACAGTGGCTTCTACAGCAATCTGCCCCTTAACACTGACCTCCATAGCGGACAGTTCCCTTAACTGTGACCTTCACAGCAGCCTGCCCCTAGGGTGGCCAGAGGTCCGGTTTTAGGCCGGACAGTCCGGCTTTCAGACTCCCTGTCCTCCGTCCGGCGCAGGGCCGGACATAAAGATGTTTTTTTGAACAGCTCACTCTCAGATAGCAGCACTGTGCTGTCTTTCCATGCAGCTCATGCTCAAAGTCACCCTCCTTCGATCCCCTGCAGCTGACAGAAGTTGATTTTTACCTTCATTTTTTTCAATCCCCATCGGGACCTGGGGGCGGGGTTTTGAAATCCATGTGGAGACTAAGGGCTTGCGAGTTTCTATTGGCTGATAAGGGTCATGTGAGCAGGCTTCTGTTGGCTAATGCATTTTTGGGAATATCTCACGCAGGGATGTCCTTTTGAACAGCTAACTCTCAGACAGCAGCACTGTGCTGTCTGAGCATGAGCTGCAGGGAGAAAGTCACCATCCCCCCCACCCATGCAGCTAACAGAATTTGATTTTTACCTTCATTTTTTCAATACCCATCGGCTGCGGAGTGGGGGTGTGTGGCTTAGTGGGACCTGGGGGCAAGGTTTTTAAATCCGTCTTTTGATGATGTGCTCAATGGCCACCTTACCTGCCCCTGAACTGTGACCTTCACAGCACTCCACTCCCTTAACAGTGTCATCCATAACACCCTGCCCCTTTACAGCTGACCTACAGCAGTAAAGAAAAATGGCTGGGTTATTATGGAAACCTGGTGTAAAACTATGTTTATGTGAAGACTAAGGGCTTGCAAGTTTCTTTTGGCTGATAAGGGTCAGGTGACCAGGCTTCTATTGGCTAATGCATTTTTGGGAATATCTCACACCGGGATGTCCTTTTGAACAGCTCACTCTCAGACAGCAGCACTGTGCTGTCTGAGCGTGAGCTGCAGGGCGAAAGTCACTGTTCCTGCCACCTCTGCAGCTGACAGAAGTTGATTTTTACCTTAATTTTTTCAATCCCTGTCGGCAGCAGCGTGGGCGTGGCCTAACCGAATTTGGGCGTGTCTTAGCAGGACTTGTGGGCGGGGTTTTTAAGCAGCTCCCTGCTCCTTTAAAGCTGACCTGCAGCAGTGAAGAAAAATGGCTGGGTTGTTATGGAAACCTGGTGTAAAACTGTGTGTATGTGGAGAATAAGGGCCTGCGAGCTTCTAGTGGCTGATAAGGGACATGTGACCATGTGTATTGTATTTGGGATATGAAGAGAAAGACCTGCAGGCTTCTATTGGCTAATGTAGATCATATGATGTGCCATATTTGCATTTTTTGGGGAATATCTAAGGAACGGTACATGCTAGAGAGCTGTGACCACAACAAGATTTCTTTCCAGGTAGCAAGAGATGTGTATACCAAGTTTCGTTGAAATTGATGGTTGCGTTTTTGAGGGATCGCGGAACATACATACATACATACGTCATTCTTTATATATATACAGTAGATTGAAAAAAACTTTTTTAATTACAGTACAGGGAGTCCAATTGCAGAAACGTGTACATTCATGCTACAAATGTACCTTAGTTTATATGAAGATTAATGAAACACTGCAGACTAGCCAAATGATACAAGCAACACTTTTATTAGAGTCTTTACCCTATGGAAATCAACCAGTGATTCTTCTTCATTTTTTAGCTTGCTACTTTCTATGTCTTTAACCTTTCTTTATCATCCTCAAGGATTAATAAACCCAATGTCTAATCCCTTACTACTTCCATAATGATTTTATTCTTACACCATTCTCTCAAAGAAGGTTAAGAATCCTCTGGTAATTTTAAAGCAATTTTACATATAATAATCTATAACTTGTGATATTCTTTACAGAATCTAAGAGACATAATTGGTGCAAATGCTCGTAGTTGACTTTCTTCTGTTGTAAGAAGCTAAATCCTTTAAAGAAACACTATTCAAAGACTAATTCATGCAGCTTGTTTATTTTCGCTTTGAAGTGAAAGTTAGTTTCTTCACAATTCACAAAGAATTATGTGAACTGGTTTTGAGGAATTGCAAAAGACTGTGCACTCTACCTCAACAATAGCACTCTGTATGTGGCATTATGGATTTGTTTTCCATTGTCAGCGCAGTCAAGATCCCAAACATACAAGGTTTTGAATTCAAGCCTTGAATTCAATAAATAATTAAAAAAACATATCTGTGTTACATGTAAAATATTGCTCATGGGCAGTTTTTTTTATTCAGTATTTTCTTTCTTTTGTGTGCTTCTTAAATGACTATAACCAGCTACTTCTTCTATCATAGAATATCCCTACAATGTGAATAATCTTTCCTAAACACTGTCCCTTGTGCCTGCAATGTCTGTTCCTGCACTAAGTTCACTTGAAAATGGCGGAGACAGGGCAGGAGGAGACTTTTTATAGGGCTATGACATCAGCTGGCTATCTGCTATTTGCATGGCATTAAGGCCTCATTCACACGTCAGTATTTTTACCTTTCCAGATAAACGTTCCTGTTTTTTGCGGATCCGTTTTTCAGTACAACCTTCCGTTTTTTTAATAAAGTGCTTCCGAATCCGTTCCGTGTTTCCGTGATTCCGTTTTTTTTTTTTTTTTCTCAAAACAAAAAAGAGGAGGAGGAAAAGATGTTGCTAGGGTACCAAAAAAAAAAAAGTGGTGAAAACAGAGGACATCTTCTAGAACAGGTGCCATTTTATTGTGCTATTGGTGTAGTAGGAGCTGTGTTAGAAATCTCTGCCTTGCTCGCTTAGTTTTCGACAGTTATCTCACCGATCGTCATGTCTGAAGACTTGAATAATGTACTCCTTCACTGGCTTATTTCTCGGCGATTCGGACGGCAATCAGCTATGTTGGACGAAGAGCCGGGGACAAAGAGGAGACGACACTGGGTCCATCCGATTATTGCTCAGAGACTTCAGAAAGGTCAATTCCACACATTATTTAATGACCTGCGACAGGACCCCTATAAGTTCAAATCTTACTGCCGTATGTCCATGGAGGCTTTTGACCATCTTCTGGTCTCTCTCCACCCTGACCTCAGTTTCCAGGACACAAGTATGCGGCGCTGTATATCTCCAGAGCAAAGGTTGATAGTCACCTTGAGGTAAGTGTATTTTTCTTATTAAAATGAATATATCTAATATCTAATATAATAATTTTTACAAATGATTGTTAGCAAACAAATTTTATTTTTTATTTTTTTTCTTTCAGATTCCTTGCTACTGGTAACTCATTTGCTTCTCTGCACTTTGAGTTTCTACTAGGAATCTCTACAATCTCTGGGATTGTCTGCCATACCTGTAAAGTTATATGGCAGCGTCTCAGAGAAGCGGTGATGCCCACCCCCAAGGCGGAAGATTGGCTACGGATCGCCGAGGGATTTTACCAATCAGCGCAGTTTCCTAACTGCATTGGGGCACTGGACGGTAAGCATATCCGTGTGAAGAAGCCGCCTCACTCAGGGTCCCGGTTCTTCAATTACAAGCAATATTTTTCTGTAGTTCTGATGGCCCTTGCAGACAGTAACTACAGGTTTGTAATTGTGGATATCGGGGCCTATGGGAGCACTGCAGACGCCCGCATCTTTAGTTCTTCCAGAATGGGTGAACGGCTTCAGACAAACCAGCTTGCCCTGCCAGAGCCCAGTAGACTGCCCGGATCTGCAGGTCCGCCGGCTCCATTTGTGATCGTGGCAGACGAAGGATTCGCATTGTCACCCCACATGATGCGGCCCTTCCCTAGACGCGATCTAGATGACAGGAAGCGCATCTTCAACTATCGCTTGACTCGCGCCCGTCGATATGTGGAGTGCGCTTTTGGAATACTGTCCAGTAAGTGGAGAGTATTCTTGTCATCTATACAGATGAATCCGGAGAATGCCACCCTGGTGATACAGGCTTGTGTACTGCTACACAACTTCACCAGGATCCATGATGCCTCCACAGATGCAGAATTGGGCCTAAATATGACTTCTCCTGTCAGTTTAGACCTGAGCCGGCCTGGACGACCTGGAACAGCTGGACTAGCTGTTCGGGAACTCTATGCCGACTACTTCTGCAGCCCTGAGGGGGCATTATCGTGGCAGGTGGATGCCATCCGTGGCAGACGTTGATTTCAGCTGGAATCTGGTTAAAATTATTCCAACATTTAAAAAATATTAGTTTAGTTAGATCCCCGGTTGTTAGTTTAGATTAGGGACTCGCAAGAGATTGAGGACCCTTGACGTGGGCTTGCGGGCTGAGGTATTTTGTAAAAACCCAATTTTTGGTGAAAATACCTTCTAATACCTCATTTTAAATTACGACTCATTTCATAAATTTCAAGTTGTCCAGGTTCAGATCTGAACTCTAATATGTCCCATATGTACTAATTTATAAATGGAATATGTCTGGGTTCATATCTGAATTTGAACAACACATGATGTAATCAGACCCACAATCCACAAAGAATGAACTTCTATGCATACTAGGTAAGTATAGAACATCAGAATTTAAAGGGGACAGCACATGTTTTTTTTATGGTTTGTAGTAAGCTACATTCTGTACATGCATTCTAGAGTTTTAAAGGGAACCTGTCACCAGGATTTTGGGTATAGAACTGAGGTTATGGGTTGCTAGATGTCCGCAAGCACATCCGCAATACCCAGTCCCCATAGCTCTGTGTGCTTTTATTGTGTAAAAAAACCGATTTGATACATATGCAAATTAACATAAAAGAGTCATATCTCACTTGCGTGACCAGAGAAGAGTCATATTTTCAAGCTCTGACTCATCTCAGGTTAATTTGCATATGTATCAAATCGGGTTTTATACACAATAAAAGCACACAGAGCTATGGGGACTGGATATTGCGGATGTGCTAACGGCCATCTAGCAACCCATGTCCTCTGCTCTATACCCAAAATCCTGGTGACAGGTTCCGTTTAAACAATGCAAGCCATCATGTACTGTTTAATTGAAACCAGATTTTTCGCCGAGGTTTTTTTTAGAAAAACAATTAATTATTTTATGTTATTGACCTACACTAATAGTAGTTCATTAATATAAAATGGTATTTTGCTTATACAAATCTGCATGTTCCGTTGATGGAACAGCCGGCCAATTCCGTGCAGAATCTATGCAACTCTTCTGCTACTTTTCTGCTCCAGCCCCATTCATTGTATAATGTAATTGTGCAAAAGTGAATGGGGCCAGTGCAGAAATATAACATCAGATTGATCTACATAAATGGATTGTAAAGACAGATCCCATGCAGGAACACAGGTCCAGCACACTCCATTGTGTTTTTTTTTTTTTTTTGTTTATCTTAATAAATGATGTGCAATATCAT
Organism: Bufo bufo; assembly: GCF_905171765.1. Taxonomy (NCBI): domain Eukaryota; kingdom Metazoa; phylum Chordata; class Amphibia; order Anura; family Bufonidae; genus Bufo; species Bufo bufo. The sequence goes on from NC_053390.1 coordinate 235,546,893, forward strand.
TGTTATAAAAATTTTTATTTAACAGTTAACTTTTGAACCATATTTTATTTTAATGTAATAAAATTAACATGAAATAATTTTTTTTTTTGGATAACCAAAAAATTTAAATATCAAATAAATCCCTGGAAAAGGGGCCCGGGGTATGGATCACAGGAGGTTGTGGTCTATTTAGCCTGTAAACTGGCGTTTCAATATTTTGTTGCTGATCTCGCAGCAGCTCCATCCGATGGACAATTTCGAATGGTTCACTGTGTTGGTATAAATCTATTAATAAACACAGTGAGGAGAGACAACGGGTTTGCCGTTCCTCAGGCACACGAGAAAGACTGGAGGCCATACTTCTTATAGTCTGTTCCTCTAAACTGTTTGACCGATTCTGATTTAGAAATTGGAGAACCCGAGAATCAATCAGGTTCCGAACTTCTAAATCAGAATCGGCCGCGTGTCTGCGCCGTCGTCTACCTGAGGAAGGGCGAACCGGTTGCTCTTGCACAGGAGCAGTATCCACGTTAGCATTCATTTCTGGTGAAGAAGTAGCAATTGGCTCTGAAGGAATTTCGGAATTTTCTTCTGTTCTTTCTTCACGTGGTGCCTGGGAGGCCTCTTGGGAAATATTCCCTGTTTCTTCAGGATTTTGTGTTGATTCCGTAGACAGATTATCAACAGTTCTATAAAGTAAAAAAAAATATTCAAAAATGTAGGAACAAGTCCTGTCTGAAGCGCTATGTCCGTCTAGGTCGTCGGTCATGCATGACCAGTGCCAAACTGGGTACACACACACGGACACCGCGCTATCACACAGAAATTTGATTACATGGGATATATAATTTAAATTTAGAAATCTTACCTCCTTACTTCCATAAGCGGTTTTAGAAATTCCAGCTGCCGAGTATACAGATATGGTTTTTTTTTTAAGGATCCATCGCCACTACGTGCTTTCAAGTTTTGTTCGCGGCGGTACTGGTCCCGGCATGAGTACCAGCGTTTTTTTAAGTCTTTTACTGTTTTTAAAAAAACAAACAAAAATAATTATTATTTTTAAAAAAAGAAACTAGCATAATCCTTGCAGCTAACACAATCAATTAAAAACCAATTTTGGACAAATGCATCCATGAGCCATCACAATAAATAACAAAATCCATATGACCCTATCAGCGCCTACACTACATATGTCCAGCCTGTGGCTATCCTGATGGTGAGAACCTACTACTCCCATCATTGCCGCATAGCCCACAGCTATCAGCCTACCGAAGGCCATGCTGGGAGTAGTAGTTTTCCATCTGCGGGATAGCTGCATGTTCTATATAAATCCAGAAAAGTGACTATATTAACCTTAAATTTTTTGCAAAAAACAAAAAAGATCTATGCAATATGAAGGAGTTAATGGCTTTGCAAATAGTTTAAACCACAGTTGCTAGGCAACCGCAGGTGGCATTGCACAAAAGGAAACACCAAAGTTTGCAAAGCAAAAAAGACTAGGCCTTGTACAATAAAATCTAAACCATGCATGCACAACCTGTGTTCCTCCAGCTTTTGCAAAACTACTACTCCCATCATTGCCGCATACCCCACAGCTATCAGCCTACTGAAGGCCATGCTGGGAGTAGTAGTATTACAACAACTAGAGGTCCGCAGGTTGAACATCTCTGAACTACAAATCACAGTGATTGTCCATGTCCAGAAGCAGCATAGAAAATGTTCTAATGAGCACCCAAATATCACTGACACTCAAAAGTACACTTTCTATGCTCTTCCAGGACAGATAGGACGCAAAAAACGGACCGAATATCGACTCTGTACACAACAAAATTACACAATCCAAATATACTCACTAATTTTGTCACGCTTGGCAATATTAGCTGACTCCCAGGCTGCAGACATCAATTCGGTCGCTATCTCCTCCCAACAGCGGTCCTTTAATGCCCGGTCCTGATACTGGTCCGTTCGGGAATCCCACAAGGATGGCCGCTCCTGGATCATAATTATCAGACGCTCGACTTCATAGGCCATTTTTGCAATTACTTTAAAAAATCACTGGATCCTGGAAGCAGACACTATGCACAGCAGACAGGATACAGGATACAGCTTTCCCTGGTGCTGAAAGCACATGGCACAGGGGGCTGGCCTATTTTTTTTTATTTCCTGTAAACGGATCCGAAAATCTGGATGACATAAGGATGCTTTTAGCATGTCATCCGATTTTTTGACGGATCCATTGACTATAATGGGATGACGGAACGCAAAAACGGACAAATAGTAGGACAGGTATATCTTTTTTCCAGGATCCGAAAAACGGAACCAACGGAACGGAACGGAATCACGGAAACGGAGAGCACCATGAGTGCTCTCCGTTTTTTTGCGGATTCCATTGAAAATGAATGGTTCCGCATAACGTTCCGTTTTTAATCGGAACGGATGCGGAACACCAAAACGGACGTGTGAATGGACCCTAAGGGTGATCCCTTGTTCACGGGCTTCTTACTTCCTCTTTTTAACATGTGCAGCAGCCACATGGGACTTCATCAACTTCGATTTGCTAATTTCTAATATACATATCTTCAGAGGTGTTGTTAATAATCATTCTTTGTTTCTTCTGAAATATAGACCTTGGTATCCAAAGGAGTCAAGTGGTTGGATCAAGTGAAAGTTCCATGAATACAACACATTATTGGAAATAGGGTATGCAAATCAGCGCTTAGCAAGCTCTGCCTCTAATGAAACCAGATGAAAAGTAGCTATCCTATAAGTCAATGTTTGACTTTTGGAACAGACTCTTCTTTTGTATGTTTCTATATCAAAAATACTTCACATTATAGTGCATACAGTACATGAAAGACTCATGGTCAAAAGCACATAGTATCGCAAAGTCCATACTTATCGCAAAAAGTCCTGTGTGCATAAGGTCCTTCTGAAGTTCATCAAAGGTGATGCCTAGCAGGCAAGTAGCCATGTTTCCGGGGTCCACCCCCTTTGTCAAGCATGCATGCTAGCTTGCTGATCATCATTAAATAAGCACTGCCCTCAATCACAGTTGAAGCTCAAACAGCACTTAGTAACAGCTTACCTCAAAACATGGTCCTATAAAAAATGGAGGTTATAGAGCTACTGTAGTTGGAGTGGCACTGCAATAACTGAATGAGTCCCTTCTGAAGGAATCGTTCACCGGAGTGCTTGGCAATGTATTATCCATATACTGCTAGCAGTGGTGCTAAGCCCAACATGTAACCAAATTGTTACTATTGCAATACACTTGAATAATAGAATACGGGGGCTGCACTCACCGATACTTGCAGAGTGGTTACTTTATTCCAACGTAGTAAAAGGTAGGGAGCAGACTTGCATACATGTGTGCATCAGCAGGACAAGGCGACGGCCGTTTCGCACCTAGGTGCTTCGTCGGGCCTGTAATCAAGCGCTAAATTTCACCTGTTAAAAAAGCCTGCTATGACGAGCTTCTCTCCGCACCGCCCAGGCATTGCGCTCACCTGGCGCCTACCTGTGCGTCACAGAGGGGGAGCTACATCACTGTGTGAAAGACATATTACATTAAAATAATAATACAAATAAACTTGCAATGAGTAGAGCATAATCAACAGCATTTACAAAAAGACTCCCATGTTGATCTTTACATTGAGTCCCAACTGACCCATTGCGCCTGCGTGCAAGATCCACTTACTCTCTCTCTTTAGTAGTTCTTTATGTCTATCTCCCCCTTGTGGTAGGCTGCGTATTACCTCAATGCCTGCAAAACATAGTGTTTGATCGCTCCCTCCATGTTCCTGTCTTATATGTTCAATGAGACGTGGGCAACTCTTGCCACTGGTAAGTGAATTGATATGTCCCCTAATCCTTTCTTGGAGACATCTAATTGTTTTCCCTATATAAAACCTGCCGCATATACATTTTAGCAAGTAGACAACGTATTTACTTTTGCAGGTTATAAGGGTGTTAACCCTATGCTGGATCCCTCCGAAGTTTAGGGTGTCCCACTGCAGGTTAAGTTTACAACTTGAGCAATGGCCACATCTGCGGTTACCCTTGGGGCCCCAACTCTGTAGCCATGTCTTTTTTATTTTTTTCCTGAAATCTACTGTGGACCAATCTGTCCTTTAGAGTGTGGCATTTTCTAAATGCGACAATGGGTGCAATATTTTTTATCCCTGTCAAGGATTCATCTCTTTCTAGTATGCCCCAATTTTCTTTTATAACCTTTTTGATCTGATAGGCCATTGGTCCATACTTGAAGGAAAACACCAAGGGGTCTAATCTGGAGTTTTGTTTGTCCTCTTTTTCTTTATCAACAAGGGTCACTCTTGGAGGTTTTAATTGTCTTGGATGTCCAACCTTTTTCATTGCATCATTGAGTAATTTTATGGGTAACCCCTAGCCAGAAGCCTGTTCTTCAGGTCTAAAGCCTGTTCGTTGTAATCTTCCTCTAACTTGTTGATGCGTTTGAGTCTGACAAACTGTCCATAAGGCACAGCTTTTTTGACGCTGGGGGCATGATAGCTTGAGTAATGGAGTAGGGAGTTGGTGGCTGTGGGCTTGCGGTATCCCTCAGTCACCAACTCCCCTTGCCTCAGTGAAATGGCCACATCCAAGAATTCGAGGTGTAAGCCTCCGAATTTGTGTGTAAATAGCATATTCATGTCATTGGATGTATTAAGATGCTGTACAAAGCGCGTGAAACACATTCAATTTGTTATTCTCATTTAACTCTTTCGGGTTCAAAGCATCAAGTCTAACTCTCCAATATACTTCTCTCTGTAGTAGCCTCTTCTCCATCAGAGTGTTATCATTGCACATAACCTCTTCTAGTATTGTATAGAGATTACATATATTATGTCTAGCTTCAAAAAAATGGCTAGCTCAAACTTGGTATCCTGAGCCAGAACATTCCAATGCGTCAATGCTGCGTTAATTAGAAGAGTGGTTTTGAAGCATTGGCATGTTCTGGCTCAGGATACCAAGTTTGGAGGTTGTTTTAAAGAAAATCCTGCTTTATGTATAGAAAAGGGAAATCTTTGGCCAATCAATTATTTAAAGCAGACATATCTCCAAAAAAAGAAAATAGACAAATGGTTCTGTCTGCTAGAAAGTGGGGAACTTTTTCATGTCTTGAGAAAGACATTTGTTACTTCTGAGTCTGTTCCAAAAGTCAAACATTGACTTATAGGATAGCTACCTTTCATCTGGGGACATTAGAGACAGAGCTTGCTAAGAGCTGATTTGAATACCTTATTTCTAATAATGTGTTGTAAACAGGGTATAATGAATTGGAGTCGAGTTGGGATGTCAGTGTTTTTGCACAGTTGTGGTCCTGTTTAGTGATAGACGAACATCGGCTGGGACGATACGCGAACGCGTTCGCGGGAAGGCAATCAAATGATCGTGAACCGCAAGATCGCAGCAGGCCCTATTCACTTTAATGGCAGGCGAACCTGAAAAACCTTCAGGTCATATTTGCAGCCACCAAATACTTACTAGAAGTGCATAAATCTTCCCACAACATGGACAGTGACCAGAGGGGGATCAATGGCAAAAATTCCCTCAAAAAATATATGTATTTTAATCAGAGGCCATTTTTATGCGTCTTAAAGGGATTCTGTCACCATGTTTTCGGTTATAGAGATGCGGACATGCATGGCTAGATCGCTGCTAGCATGTCCGCAATATATTTGTCCTATCATACATATCTATAAAATCCTTTTTTAAAGAAATTAAAAGCACACAGCCCTATAGGACAAATATATTGCGGACATGCTAGCGGCGATCTAGCCGTGCATGTCTGTATCTCTATAGCCCAAAACCTGGTGACAGAATCCCTTTAAAGGGAAACTCAAAAAAATATTTTAGGCCACCAGAGTACAGGCCCCAAAAATTAGGCATTCACCTGACAGAAAAGAACAAGTGATTATTTGGCTGGAGGTAGATTAGGCAGTCACCGTGCAACAATTTTACTGCTGACCAGTTAGATTACAGGCCCCAAAAATTATGCATTCATCGTACAGAAAACATCAAGTGATTATGTGGCTGGAGATATATTAGAGAATGTCGTCCTCTGTCTCCTTCCCCCATCCATGGACAACACCAGGGATCCCAGAAAAGTTTAAAGCCTGCTCTTCTTGCTCCTCCTCCACCTCCTCCCTCCAGGCACAATCCTCCTCTGACTCCTTTTCAGACTCCTGCTGACACATTTCAGATGGAGTAGCCCCCACAGGAATTCATTCAGCATTGCAACTTCCTCATCTTCCAGCTCCTGCTCCTCGACGGCTTGATCAATGACACGACGTAATGCACAATCCAGAAAGAAGGCGTAAGGTACAATGTCACTGATGGCGCCCAGGATGCGACTTCAAATGGCCGCAGAAGTCTGCATGCATCGCGCATGAGCAGCCACTGGCGCGGTGAAAAAAAATCAAGCTCCCCAGAACCTGTCCTGCTGCAGAGTTTGTACACCAGCACGTTTCTGCCAAAGCTGCCTATCAAGCATATACAAGGTGCAGTTCCAGCACATTGAGCAGTCACAAATGAGATGTTTTACGGGCAAGCGGTGTCGGCACTGATTGTCAGCAAGGCGAGCCATGGCCGTGTAAGATCTTCTAAAATGGCCAGAGATTTTCCTGGCCTGCCGCAAGATGTCCTGGACCCCAAGGTATTTGGCAACGAATCCCTGCACGACAAAGTTCAGGATGTGCGCCATGCACGGCACGTGTGTCATTTTGCCCTGTTTCAGCGTGCTCAGCAGATTGGCACCATTGTCGCACACGACTTTACCAACAGTCAAATTGAGTGGGGTTAACGACTGATTGGCCTGTGACCGCAGACCTGAAAAGAGTGCAGGACCGGTGTGTCCCTCTGAATTCCCCTCCTCTTCCTCTCTTGCGTTCACCCACGTGACATCCATCGACACGTCATCATCGTCACCTTCACCACCACTGACATTAGAGATTTCGAAGTAGGCAGCAACAGCGGGGACCTCCGTCCTTGGGCTGATCTGGGTACTGTCATCAAACCGCTGGGTGGCAGCCGTTGCTACCTCCTCTTCGTCATCCGATGCCAAGAATGGCTGCGCATCAGTAAGCTCTGGGAATGGATGGGAAAATAATTCCTCTGACTGAAGTGGAGGGGCTATGGTGGTGGTGGTGATGTATTTGGGGGTGCACTCAGCAGAGAGTGAGGAGGGTGCAGATACAGAGGATGAAGAGAATGCATAAGCGGAAGGCTGAGTGAGCCACTCATCCAACTCTGGTGCGTCCTTTGACGTAATTGCACGCACCTTCTCCAACTTCCCATTTAGGCTCACGGCCTGGTGCACCCGCCGAACCCCTACCACCAATGTGGAATGGCATGTCTCTTCCTCTGCCTGTTATTTTCAAAATGACCATATTCCAAAGTCCCTATAGAAGAGCAGTATTTGTGGAAGCAGGTATATAGAACCCCTTAATGATTATTTGCTGGAAGCAGGTATATAAAACCCCTTATTCAGATTTTTGGGGGTAACAGGTATATCACACCAGTTGCAATTACTTATTCCAATAGCATTTGTCCCTCTGTATAGCTTCGGTATCTCAGCAGAACCATACACATCTGCTGCACAATACAAAGGCACTATATAGAAATGATATTATATGTATATCACTCCCCTGCCTCAATCAGTTTTTTGGGGGTTAACTGGTATATCACACCAGTTGCAATTAGTTGTTCCAATAGCGTTTGTCCCTCTGTATAGCTTTGGTATCTCAGCAGAACCACACACAACTGCTGCACAATACAAATGCACTATATGGAAAGTATATTATAGGTATATTACACCCCTGCCTCAATCAGTTTTTTGGGGGCAACTGGTATATCACTCCAGTTGCAATTTGTTGTTCCAATAGCATCTGTCTCTCCGTATAGCTGCAATATCGCAGCAGAACCGCACGCAACTGCTGCACAATACAAATGCACTATAGAGCTTGCTAAGAGCTGATTTGCATACCCTCTTCCCAGAATTCCAGAGGAGCATTTCCTGACCTATAAGACTGCTGACGCCGATTAGGCACTCTCCATAAGGATAATTAGCTTCCCCCTTAATGCAACACATTATTATAATGTTATTGTGAACCTGTCCATGGATAAAAATCATCTTGTACAGATCCAAGATTTCCTTTGCAAACTGTGTTTTCCAAAATGCATGTGGTGATGCAAGAAAGTAAATGATATCCTTATGTTGTCTATGTTTCTTAAGCTATCTCCCTATAATCATCTTTTTTTGGCTTTGTACACCCATCACATGCAGAACAGAAAAAGATGAAGTACCCCTGTGTAGACATTCTCTAAATATTTTACTGATGATTCATAGACTAGCCTTATTTGGAGCAAATGATTGATCAACCTCCTAGCAGTTTAATAGGACAGACTGCAATGTGATCAGCCTAAAATATAGTCACAAAGAAGGAACAGGCTGTGTGACTGGTACCAAGCTCTAGATGAGTTGTGATATATAGCTGGAAAATTGAGCCAATCAGAAGGCAGGGATTAGCATGTGGAATGAGTTTTAATTGCTGGAGTTTTATAGTAAAATAAATATAATTTTTATGCTAATCACTGTCTTGTGGTAGGCTAGTATACTCTACTTTCCGTATAATCCATATTTAATGTCTCTTTGCTTCCAGACTGTATTATTACTCATCTTTTTATGTATTCATACAAGATAATAAAACTCTCAAATGCTGCGTTGAACATAAATAAAAAATGAGCCACCATTGTTAGACCCCATCCAGTGAACAGTATTCAAGTTGTGATATTAGTCTCATAATTTTTAACTATAAGGTTTGATAGAGTCTAACTGATAAAATTCACTCATGCACATTACTGCAAATACATGCCAACCTGTAAGGGAATTGAATGCCTTAGCTTTACTGCCTGAATATTAAAAGTAAAACACTGCGCAGTGATCTGGGAATCAGTGCATGTTGAAGCTATCCATACATGAAGTTTTTTTCATGCACAAACATACTTAAGTATTAGGTCGTACATCTGCTTAGGTTCAAGTTTAAACCTTAAAAAGAAGCAGCTTTAAAATTAACAATTCCCATATTGATTTTTATAATATAATCTACTCAACTGAAGGAACTGATTGCAGAAATCCAGCTTGTAGGAAGTCTTCGGGGTGATGCTTCCTGAGAAATAAAGTATGAAAAATAGCTCTCCTCCAGAAATAAGAAAACTGTCTTATGGAGTGTTTACATCAGGTTTTTGCCAATTGTTTGACGTATGCAAAAACATACACCTTAATAAATGCCTCATACTGTGGCTAGAGATGAGCAAATCAAAGTTGACAAAGAGGAATTCGATCCGAATTTCACGTGTGAGGACATGGAGCAAGCAACTCTGGGAAGGCAGGATCACCCATAATGCCATGCATGCAGCCAATCAGCAGCCATCCCTGTGATGTCACAGCCCTATAAATAGCCTCAGCCAACTTGGATTCAGCCATTTTCCAGCGTAGTTAGTGCAGGGAGAGACGTCAGGAGGCGCTAGGGACAGCGCTAGGAAAAACTTCATTGTGCTAAAAAAATGATTTACAAGTGCAGGGAAAGATTATTCAAGGTGTAGGGAAAGGATAGGGAGGAATCATTCCACAGCATTTATGTTGAACAGAGTTCAGTAGGGGAGGTTACAGCCTGGGTAGTAGGAACAATCCTATTACACCTTGCTGCACTAACTGGGGACCCAAATTGCCATTATACAGCTCTGCAATTCCAGCAAACTGTTCTTGTTATTGGAGCAAAAGGTATAGGACGGCTCACCCCTGTGATGGTGATGTATAGGTGCTCCAAACTAGTGCAACACCCTACTCACCAGGTTAAACAATTGTATAGATAGTGAATGGGCACTCTCATAAATGGAGTCACATACAGAATTAATAACAAATATAACAAATTTAATTAAATTACACGATGTTATAACACTATAAGTATAAAAATCCTGGCATGGATACCCGAATGGCATATAAAAGAACATAAAATGTTGGTACTAAAATATAATAGGTGATGTCGATTCGGAATTAATAGCACATAGTGAAATCTGGCAAATATAAAATCTAGCAAATGGTAGCGCATACAATATCGTCACAGTTGTTATATATTCTGTTGGAAAAGGTCTCTGGTATATTGAGACACCGAATGATTAATGTTCAAAAAAAGGATCCAAAGTTCCTCAAACGTGGATATAGAATGATATTGTTGTCACAGACAGTGATGATAATAGTAATAATTGTAATTCTTTCTTATTGCACAGTGGTATATGTTGGTGATATCGCACGAATATTTGCACACAGACGGTTTATATATAGTGATATTTGGTCTTTCCAAACATGCTATTGGTTTTGATGGATAACAGCAGGTAGTTATTGCATAAGTTTTGCTCAGCTCTCGGTATGAGCAGCTATTACTCACAGTTAGCAGCCTCGGTTCGTGGCGTCCCACGTGCTGTCCTTGTGTAGTGAGGTTGCTTCTTGTTTAAAGATTTTTCATACGATTTGTGTACCGAATCTTTATTATTCCTGTTGGAACATGGCTGTGTGAAGCTGTAACACACGCGGTCCCGATATTTGAGCTGATTTCTTTTGGCGTTCCACGTGTCTCCAAGTCTGCGGAGCCTCAGTGTTTGTTGCGATACCTGCTGTATGCCGGTTGTTTGCAGACTATGGATTCCGCCAGTGGATCTCTTTGGTGAAGCGCTTCACTTGTGGACCATCTAATCGATATTGTCCAACATATGACCGGCTGTTTGAGTCTGATGACCGAAGGTTACCGCCAGACGCGTTTCGGGGACTATACTCGTCTCCTTCCTCAGTGGCTATGTTCGGTCTCTGTATGCAGCCGGGTTTTATACGTTTCCTCTCCGGATTGTCTGGAAAAAGTGGACTAAAGATCCATGGTGAGTCAATGTTAATATATCTTTGCAATTGTCTCGCCCTATCGATGCGGTATACGTGCGTCTTTCTATGATTTAATATGTTTTTATTGGGGCCACAAAGGTCTCCGTCTCTTGTTTCTACAATTTCTGTGAGTTATTTACAGTCGATATTTAACATTTATACAACTCATTATATCCAGAAATAATTATTAGACATTATAAAACATTGCCAATATCATGTAACACACAGTCTAAAGTAAATATAAGATCAATGTATAAGAAATGCAATAAATATATGAAATCATTAAAAATATATATATTTGTAAAGATACTTATAAAAAATACTTATAAAGAATAATTGTGAAAATATAATACACGTCTTAGTAATAAAGGGTTTTTGGTTCTAACATCAATTGCATGTTGATTGTCCACTATACTCTGTTATACTATTTGGGTTCTCTTTTCTATTAAGAATGAAACATATGGGCGTTGTGAACAAATCATCTTTTTATATAGAACAAGCTGTTTATTTGGTGATCTCCAACTTCTTCCTGAATTTCTATTGCTGCGGTTGTCTTGCGGTATATGTGCGTTTCTGAATAGCATTGACTTCTATCTAAAATCTTTCTTTTTTCTTCTGAACTGGAATTGCAAAATTTATTTGACACTACATGTATCATATGAATGTCATATAGGTTATTATTAATGGTAAAGAAGATCTCAAACAGTAATTGATGGTGCTGTTTGATGGGGATATATTTCCGTGACCAATTTAATGCAAGTTGAAGCGCAGGTTTGATGATGCTCTAACGGTTTTTTGGCGATATATATGCATTTTTAATGAGCGTTTTTAATGGATTGCTGCGTTTTCAAGTGCATCAGATCTATAGCTATTATAGTAAAGTTCTAATATTCCTTTTTGATCATGATTATATTACATTGTGTCATATAGTCCAGATGTATAGTTTATTGAAAAATAGGTGTCAACTTGTGAATGTGTAAAGAAAAGAAAGGAAAGAAATTTTTTTATATATTTGATTTTATATTACATAAAATTATGTGACAGCTCATAGTATAGTCGTAATAAAACGTGAAGTATTTCGATTATATCTATTTTTATTTTTATTTATTTTTATATATATATAAAATATATATATATTCATATCACATTGGAATAATCCAACAACGCACAGTAATTTAGTCACTTATAGAAACTCACATAATTTTCGGGACACAATGTTAATGGATATCATATATGTATCCACAAAATAAAAATAAATAAAAAGAAAAGAAAGGAAAGAAACTCTTTTATATATTTGATTTTATATTACATAAAATTATGTGACAGCTCATAGTATAGTCGTGATAAAACGTGAAGTATTTCGATTATATCTATTTTTATTTTTATTTATTTTTATTTTTATTTTGTGGATACATATATGATATCCATTAACATTGTGTCCCGAAAATGATGTGAGTCTCTATAAGTGACTAAATTACTGTGCGTTGTTGGATTATTCCAATGTGATATGAATATATATATATTTTATATATATATATAAAAATAAATAAAAATAAAAATAGATATAATCGAAATACTTCACGTTTTATCACGACTATACTATGAGCTGTCACATAATTTTATGTAATATAAAATCAAATATATAAAAGAATTTCTTTCCTTTCTTTTCTTTACACATTCACAAGTTGACACCTATTTTTCAATAAACTATACATCTGGACTATATGACACAATGTAATATAATCATGATCAAAAAGGAATATTAGAACTTTACTATAATAGCTATAGATCTGATGCACTTGAAAACGCAGCAATCCATTAAAAACGCTCATTAAAAATGCATATATATCGCCAAAAAACCGTTAGAGCATCATCAAACCTGCGCTTCAACTTGCATTAAATTGGTCACGGAAATATATCCCCATCAAACAGCACCATCAATTACTGTTTGAGATCTTCTTTACCATTAATAATAACCTATATGACATTCATATGATACATGTAGTGTCAAATAAATTTTGCAATTCCAGTTCAGAAGAAAAAAGAAAGATTTTAGATAGAAGTCAATGCTATTCAGAAACGCACATATACCGCAAGACAACCGCAGCAATAGAAATTCAGGAAGAAGTTGGAGATCACCAAATAAACAGCTTGTTCTATATAAAAAGATGATTTGTTCACAACGCCCATATGTTTCATTCTTAATAGAAAAGAGAACCCAAATAGTATAACAGAGTATAGTGGACAATCAACATGCAATTGATGTTAGAACCAAAAACCCTTTATTACTAAGACGTGTATTATATTTTCACAATTATTCTTTATAAGTATTTTTTATAAGTATCTTTACAAATATATATATTTTTAACGATTTCAGATATTTATTGCATTTCTTATACATTGATCTTTTATTTACTTTAGACTGTGGGTTACATGATATTGGCAATGTTTTATAATGTCTAATAATTATTTCTGGATATAATGAGTTGTATAAATGTTAAATATCGACTGTAAATAAATCACAGAAATTGTAGAAACAAGAGACGGAGACCTTTGTGGCCCCAATAAAAACATATTAAATCATAGAAAGACGCACGTATACCGCATCGATAGGGCGAGACAATTGCAAAGATATATTAACATTGACTCACCATGGATCTTTAGTCCACTTTTTCCAGACAATCCGGAGAGGAAACGTATAAAACCCGGCTGCATACAGAGACCGAACATAGCCACTGAGGAAGGAGACGAGTATAGTCCCCGAAACGCGTCTGGCGGTAACCTTCGGTCATCAGACTCAAACAGCCGGTCATATGTTGGACAATATCGATTAGATGGTCCACAAGTGAAGCCCTTCACCAAAGAGATCCACTGGCGGAATCCATAGTCTGCAAACAACCGGCATACAGCAGGTATCGCAACAAACACTGAGGCTCCGCAGACTTGGAGACACGTGGAACGCCAAAAGAAATCAGCTCAAATATCGGGACCGCGTGTGTTACAGCTTCACACAGCCATGTTCCAACAGGAATAATAAAGATTCGGTACACAAATCGTATGAAAAATCTTTAAACAAGAAGCAACCTCACTACACAAGGACAGCACGTGGGACGCCACGAACCGAGGCTGCTAACTGTGAGTAATAGCTGCTCATACCGAGAGCTGAGCAAAACTTATGCAATAACTACCTGCTGTTATTCATCAAAACCAATAGCATGCTTGGAAAGACCAAATATCACTATATATAAACCGTCTGTGTGCAAATATTCGTGCGATATCACCAACATATACCACTGTGCAATAAGAAAGAATTACAATTATTACTATTATCATCACTGTCTGTGACAACAATATCATTCTATATCCACGTTTGAGGAACTTTGGATCCTTTTTTTGAACATTAATCATTCGGTGTCTCAATATACCAGAGACCTTTTCCAACAGAATATATAACAACTGTGACGATATTGTATGCGCTACCATTTGCTAGATTTTATATTTGCCAGATTTCACTATGTGCTATTAATTCCGAATCGACATCACCTATTATATTTTAGTACCAACATTTTATGTTCTTTTATATGCCATTCGGGTATCCATGCCAGGATTTTTATACTTATAGTGTTATAACATCGTGTAATTTAATTAAATTTGTTATATTTGTTATTAATTCTGTATGTGACTCCATTTATCAGAGTGCCCATTCACTATCTATACAATTGTTCTTGTTATTGGGCTGCAAGTGCTGTTAGATACAACCATTAACAGGGGTTATTACAAGGAAATATTTCAATGTCTTATTTGCCCATGTGCGGTGCAGTTATATGTTCGAAAGCATTTTTTGGCTTGTATTAATGGGGAACAAAGGGCTTATTAGCTATTGTGTGGTGAAGTGCGAAAATTTTGTCATGTATTAGTGGCAAAAGTAAAATATATTTGCCGTTCAGCGGTGTAGTTGTATGTTCTAAAGCCCTTTTTGTCATGCATTAGTGGCAAAAGTAAAATATATTTGCCATTCAGCGGTGCAGTTATATGTTCTAAAGCCCTTTTTGTCATGGATTAGTAGAAAAAGATAAATATATTTGCCGTTTAGTGGTGCAGTTATATGTTCTAAAGCCATTTGTGGCGTGTATAAGTGGAAAAAGAAAAATATATTTGCCGTTCAGCATTGCAGTTATATGTTCTAAAGCCCTTTTTGTCATAGTTTAGTGGCAAAAGAAAAATATATTTGCCGTTCAGCGGTGCAGTTATATGTTCTAAAGCCCTGTTTGTCATGTATTAGTGGCAAAAGAAAAATATATTTGCCGTTCAGCGGTGCAGTTATATGTTCTACAGCCTTTTGTGGCGTGTATAAGTGGCAAAAGAAAAATATATTTGCCGTTCAGCGGTGTAGTTATATGTTCTAAAGCCTTTTGTGGCGTGTATAAGTGGAAAAAGAAAAATATATTTGCCATTCAGTGGTGCAGTTATATGTTCTAAAGCCCTTTTTGTCGTGCATAGTGGCAAAAGTAAAATATATTTGCCGTTCAGCGGTGCAGTTATATGTTCTAAAGCCCTGTTTGTCATGTATTAGTGGCAAAAGAAAAATATATTTGCCGTTCAGCGGTGCAGTTATATGTTCTACAGCCTTTTGTGGCGTGTATAAGTGGCAAAAGAAAAATATATTTGCCGTTCAGCGGTGTAGTTATATGTTCTAAAGCCTTTTGTGGCGTGTATAAGTGGAAAAAGAAAAATATATTTGCCATTCAGTGGTGCAGTTATATGTTCTAAAGCCCTTTTTGTCGTGCATAGTGGCAAAAGTAAAATATATTTGTGGTTTAGTGGTGCAGTTATATGTTCTAAAGCCCTTTTTGGCTGGCAATAGTGGCAGGATAAAAATATATTTGCCCTTTATTGGTGCAGTTATATGTTCTAAAGCCCTTTTGTCGTGTATTAGTGGCAAAAGAAAAATGTATTTGCCGTTCAGTGGTGCTATTATATGTTCTAAAGCATTCTGTGGCATGTATAAGTGGAAAAAAAAGGGCCTATTTGCCGTTCAGCGGTGCAGTTATATGTTCTAAAGCCTTTTGTGGTGTTTATAAGTGGAAAAAGAAAAATATATTTGCCGTTCAGCAGTGCAGTTATATGTTCTAAAGCATTCTGTAGAATGTATAAGTGGAAAAAAAAGGGCCTATTTGCCGTTCAGCGGTGCAGTTATATGTTCTAAAGCCCTTTTTGTCGTGCATAGTGGCAAAAGTAAAATATATTTGTGGTTTAGTTGTGCAGTTATATGTTCTAAAGCCCTTTTGTCGTGTATTAGTGGCAAAAGAAAAATGTATTTGCCGTTCAGTGGTGCAGTTATATGTTCTAAAGCATTCTGTGGCATGTATAAGTGGAAAAAAAGGGCCTATTTGCCGTTCAGCGGTGCAGTTATATGTTCTAAAGCCTTTTGTGGTGTTTATAAGTGGAAAAAGAAAAATATATTTGCCGTTCAGCAGTGCAGTTATATGTTCTAAAGCATTCTGTGGCATGTATAAGTGGGAAAAAAAGGGCCTATTTGCCGTTCAGCGGTGCAGTTATATGTTCTAAAGCCTTATGTAATGTGTATAAGTGCAAAAAAATAAGGGCCTATCTGCCATTCACCAGTGCAGTTATATGTTCTAAAGCCTTCTGTGGTGTGTATAAGTGGAAAGAAATAAGGGCCTACGTATTTGCCAATCAGCGGTGCAGTTATATGTTCTAAAGCCCTTTTTGGAGTATAATAGAGGCACAAAAAATATATATTATTTTCCGTTCAGCGGTGCAGTTATATGTTCTAAAGCCCTTTTTAGTGTTTATTAAAGGGCAAAAATATATATATATTTGCCATTGAGCGGTGAAGTTCCATTGTACTGCAGCCATTTACAGGGTGTATTAATAGGATAGATACGTAAGTACTATTAGCCGTTCTGTGGTGAATTGGGATTGTTATATTTATTTTCTTGGGATGTATTAATAGTCGTGTTGATCGAGCATGCTCGGTCAAACACCAGTTCGGCTTGAGCATTTCGATGCTCGGCACATGGCGGTATTTGGCCGAATACCGCATGTGCTTGAGCGCAATGCTCGAGTATCCTCCCCGCACATTTGTTGACTGCTACGCATGCAATAAACGTGCAGGAAAATGCTTCCATTCACTGAAATGCCATAGCCATGTTGGTTACTGGCATAACAGTGATTGGCTGGCTGAAACGTGTCATCGGATGCTATATAGCACTAGTGATGGACGAACATTGGCCGGGACGGTTCGTGAACGCGATCACGAGAACGCGATCAAATGTTCAGGCCCCATTAACTTTAATGGCAGGCGAACTTGGAAAACCTTCAGTTCATATTTTCAGCCACCAAATACTTTCTAGAAGTGCAAAAATAGTCCCACAACATGGACAGTGAAATACTAGAGGGGGATAAATGACAAAAATTCCCACTAAAAAGGGGCCATTTTTATGTGTCTTAAAGGGAAATTCTCAAAAATGTGCTCTGCTGGAGCCTAGAAAATTTTTATTTTAGGCCACGGGAGTACGGGCCCAAAAAATTAGGCATTCAACTGACATAAAAGAACAAGTGATTATGTGGCTCAAGATATATTATGTGGTCAATGGATAAAATTTTTACAGTAGCCCACTGGACAACAGGCCCCAAACATTAGGCATTCATCATACAGAAAAGAACAAGTGATTATGTGGCTGGAGGTATATTAAACGGTCAATGGATAACAATTTTACTGCAGGCCAGTGGAGTTCAGGCCCCAAACATTAGGCATTCACTGTACAGAAAAGAACAAGTGATTATGTGGCTCGAGGTACATTAGCGGTTGCCGTATAACAATTTTATTGTTGGCAAGTTAGATTAGAGGCCCCAATAATTATGCATTCACCGTGCAGAAAATATCATATGATTATGTGGCTGGAGATATATTAGACGGTAATTGGATGTCAATTTTACTGCATGCCAGTGGAGTACAGGCCCCAAACATTAGGCATTCCCCGGACAGAAAAGATCAAGTGATTATGTGACTGAAGGTACTGTATATTAGACGGTCATTAGATAACAATTTTACTGCAGGCCAGTGGAGTACAGGCCCCGAACATTAGGCATTTACCGTACAGAAAAGATCAAGTGATTATGTGGCTGGATGTATATTAGACGGGCATTGGATATCAATTTTACTGCAGGCCAATGGAGTATAGGAATATAACAAAATAATAGCAAAGACAGGTGCACTCTGCGGTCTTACTAAACCCTCAAACTGATTTTAAAATTGAGAGAATAGCCAACATGTCCTACGGTGTATAATGTGGCTGGAGGTACATTAGGCGGTCACCGTATAACAATTTTACTGTTAGCAAGTTAGATTAGAGGCCCCAAAAATTGTGCATTCATCGTACAGAAAAGATCAAGTGATTATGTGGCTCGAGGTACATTAAGAGGTCACCGTATAACAATTTTACTGTTGGCCAGTGCAAATAGATGTCAAATACATATGTTTAAAAAGAACTAAAAATATAAAAGTGGAATAAAAACAAGGCTAACAAAATCCCCCCTCTTGAATAAACCCCAAATGATAATAGGTGAAATTAGATAACACGTGGTCGTCACAGGTGTTGAATTCCTCCAAGGCCACAACAATTAGGCATTCACCGTCCAAAAAAGATCAAGTGATTACAGGGAGTGCAGAATTATTAGGCAAGTTGTATTTTTGAGGATTAATTTTTATTATTGAACAACAACCATGTTCTCAATGAACCCAAAAAACTCATTAATATCAAAGCTGAATATTTTTGGAAGTAGTTTTTAGTTTGTTTTTAGTTTTAGCTATTTTAGGGGGATATCTGTGTGTGCAGGTGACTATTACTGTGCATAATTATTAGGCAACTTAACAAAAAACAAATATATACCCATTTCAATTATTTATTTTTACCAGTGAAACCAATATAACATCTCAACATTCACAAATATACATTTCTGACATTCAAAAACAAAACAAAAACAAATCAGTGACCAATATAGCCACCTTTCTTTGCAAGGACACTCAAAAGCCTGCCATCCATGTATTCTGTCAGTGTTTTGATCTGTTCACCATCAACATTGCATGCAGCAGCAACCACAGCCTCCCAGACACTGTTCAGAGAGGTGTACTGTTTTCCCTCCTTGTAAATCTCACATTTGATGATGGACCACAGGTTCTCAATGGGGTTCAGATCAGGTGAACAAGGAGGCCATGTCATTAGATTTTCTTCTTTTATACCCTTTCTTGCCAGCCACGCTGTGGAGTACTTGGACGCGTGTGATGGAGAATTGTCCTGCATGAAAATCATGTTTTTCTTGAAGGATGCAGACTTCTTCCTGTACAACTGCTTGAAGAAGGTGTCTTCCAGAAACTGGCAGTAGGACTGGGAGTTGAGCTTGACTCCATCCTCAACCCGAAAAGGCCCTACAAGCTCATCTTTGATGATACCAGCCCAAACCAGTACTCCACCTCCACCTTGCTGGCGTCTGAGTCGGACTGGAGCTCTCTGCCCTTTACCAATCCAGCCACGGGCCCATCCATCTGGCCCATCAAGACTCACTCTCATTTCATCAGTCCATAAAACCTTAGAAAAATCAGTCTTGAGATATTTCTTGGCCCAGTCTTGACGTTTCAGCTTGTGTGTCTTGTTCAGTGGTGGTCGTCTTTCAGCCTTTCTTACCTTGGCCATGTCTCTGAGTATTGCACACCTTGTGCTTTTGGGCACTCCAGTGATGTTGCAGCTCTGAAATATGGCCAAACTGGTGGCAAGTGGCATCTTGGCAGCTGCACGCTTGACTTTTCTCAGTTCATGGGCAGTTATTTTGCGCCTTGGTTTTTCCACACGCTTCTTGCGACCCTGTTGACTATTTTGAATGAAACGCTTGATTGTTCGATGATCACGCTTCAGAAGCTTTGCAATTTTAAGAGTGCTGCATCCCTCTGCAAGATATCTCACTATTTTTGAGTTTTCTGAGCCTGTCAAGTCCTTCTTTTGACCCATTTTGCCAAAGGAAAGGAAGTTGCCTAATAATTATGCACACCTAATATAGGGTGTTGATGTCATTAGACCACACCCCTTCTCATTACAGAGATGCACATCACCTAATATGCTTAATTGGTAGTAGGCTTTCGAGCCTATACAGCTTGGAGTAAGACAACATGCATAAAGAGGATGATGTGGTCAAAATACTCATTTGCCTAATAATTCTGCACGCAGTGTATGTAGCTGGAGGTCTATTAGACGGTCATTGTATATAAATTTTACTGCAGGCCAGTGGTGTACAGGCCCCAAACATTAGGCATACACTGGACAGAAAAGATCAAGTGATTATGTGGCTGGAGGTATATTAGACGGTCATGGGATAACAATTTTACTGTAGGCCAGTACAAATAGATGTCAAATACATATGTTTAAAAAGATCTAAAAATATAAAAGTGGATTAAAAACAAGGCTAACAAAATCCCCCCTCTTGAATAAACCCCAAATGATAATAGGTGAAATTAGATAACACGTGGTCGTCACAGGTGTTGAATTCCTCCAAGGCCCCAACAATTAGGCATTCACCGTACAAAAAAGATCAAGTGATTATGTAGCTGGAGGTATATAAGAAGGTCATTGGATAACAATTTTACTGCAGGCCAGTGGAGTACAGGCCCCAAATATTAGGCATTCACCGGACAGAAAACATCAAGTGATTATGTGGCTGGATGTATATTAGACGGTCATTGGATATCAATTTTACTGCAGGCCAATGGAGTATAGGAATATAACCAAATAATAGCAAAGACAGGTGCACTCTGCGGTCTTACTAAACCCTCAAACTGATTTTAAAATTGAGAGATTAGCCAACATGTCCTACGGTGTAGGACATGTCTGAGCCCGAGCACCGCGCCAAGGTTTCTCAAGTAGCTCGGGACCTAACACTCACCTACCTGGGCCATTTGGGCAATCGCAGGAGCCAGTGGGCAAATTACAGGAGCATGAGGCCGACTCACAAACAACTCACCAGTTACCTCCAGCATGTAACCATGCTAGCAATGGGAGGAGGGAGGAGTCTGCGAGTCCCACTCAAAACTGGCTGATATGGCCCAGGCCTCACAGGTGCACCTAAATGTAGCCTGTAGATGGAAAGCAGGCACATTTAAATTGGAGTTTATACACCTCCAGGCATCTTTATGTATACAAACTGAAAAGAATGGCGTGGTATTAAACAAGCAGGAAGTGCTCAAACCCACATGCAGTTGTGCATATATATACAGGGGAGCAAATCCTGTACTTGTGGCCCGTTGCTAATGACGATCCCCAGCAAAGATGCATACAGTGGAGGATGCCCGCAGCAAACCACAAGTACCACAATAGACATCCTACACAAAATAGCAATTATGTGGATGTCATAATCAATATAACAATATAACAAAATAATAGCAAAGACAGGTGCACTCTGCGGTCTTACTAAACCCTCAAACTGATTTTAAAATTGAGAGATTAGCCAACATGTCCTACGGAGTAGGACATGTCTGAGCCCGAGCACCGCGCCAACGTTTCTCAAGTAGCTCAGGACCTAACACTCACCTACCTGGGCCATTTGGGCAATCCCAGGAGCCAGTGGGCAAATTACAGGAGCATGAGGCCGACTCACAAACAACTGACCAGTTACCTCCAGCATGTAACCATGCTAGCAATGGGAGGAGGGAGGAGTCTGCGAGTCCTATCTTGTGTAGGATATTTATTGTGGTACTTGTGCAGGGGCGTAGCTAGAAATGACTGGGCCCCATAGCAAAAAAAAATTATGGGCCCCCCCTCCCAGATCTCCCACCCCCACATACCTCTCGGACCTTGCCGCCACATCCACAGCTCCTCATGCACTTGCGACGGTTACGCGTAGGACTGAGCACAGACAGGTGATCACTGGCAACACATTTGTGCCAGTGTAGGAAATGTATGAATCTAAATGTCTGTGTATTAAAGAAGATTGTTAAATTGTACAGGGTTCTGTAACACCAGAAGGTGAAAGTACATATCGTGGGGTGTGTATGTGTATTAGACAGAAGGTAAGGATATGTATCTTGTGTAGTTTGGGTATTAGGGAGAGTAAGGGGTATATATGTAGCGCTGATACATGTGTAGTTGAAGAGCGGCTCTGTATCAGCACTAGATATATACCCCTTACTCTCCCTAATACCCAAACTACACAAGATACATATCCCTACCTTCTGTCTAATACACATACACACCCCATGATATGTACTTTCACCTTCTTGTGTTACAGACCCCTCAGATAGGATTAGGTGGCTGTGTCTTCGCCAATTCCATTAACCATTACCACACCACACTATTAAAGGTATTCTGTCATCAGATTTAACCCCTCTAACCTAAACATATGCTCATGTCCAGACTAATAAGAAGAATCCTAAGCTGGCCTTATTAAACCTCACTGTGGCTCTATTTGCTCAAAAAACAGGTTTTTATAACCTGTCCATCACTTACTTAAGGTGCCCAAGGGGAGGTCCGTTAATACATGGTGCCTGGCCGCACCCCTCGCCGTCCAGTGCCCAGCGCCGCCTTCCCTGTCTTCTGCGCCGCCTTCTACAGCTCAGCGCCGCTGGGCACCAGACGGCGAGGGGTGCGGCCGGGCACCCTGTATTAACGGACCTCCCCTTGGGCACCTTAAGTAAGTGATTGCCAGGTTATAAAAACCTTTTTTGGGGGCAAATAGACCCACAGTGAGGTTTAATAAGGCCAGCTTAGGATTCTTCTTATTAGTCTGGACATGAGCATATGTTTAGGTTAGAGGGGTTAAATCTGATGACAGAATCCCTTTAAATAATGCAGCTGCGCCTGCCAGGCTTGAGCAGGTATATGTGTGAATATGGATTAGGGAAGATGCTGAGATCCGGCTGTACCTCACTGTGAGGTACAGACGGATCTCAGCATCGTCCCTATTCACACATATACCTGCTCAAGCCTGGCAGGCGCAGCTGCATTATTTAATAGTGTGGTGTGGTAATGGTAAATGGCATTTTGGCAGACACAGCCACCTAATTCTATCTGAAGGGGTCGAATACAGACCCCTCAGATAGGATTAGGTGGCTGTCTTCGCCAATGCCATTAACCATTACCACACCACACTATTAAATAATGCAGCTGCGCCTGCCAGGCTTGAGCAGGTATATGTGTGAATAGGGATTAGCAGGGAAGATGCTGAGATCCGGCTGTACCTCACACACACAGATGAAATAACTCCAGTCTCCTCACTTGTCCACTACACTAGTCTCCAGTTACAGTGTGGAGTACACGTCTCTCCACTGACTGACACTGCCGCCTGCCGTTTCGGTCGGACAGACTCAGACAGTGACAAACTCAGTCCCACTCCCCAGTCAGCCCTCACCTCAGCCACTTGAAGATGAACCGACCGACACCTGACTGAACCGTACCCGTACTGCGCACGCGCACCGCCCGCCACCCACGCTACAGCAGCTTCCTTGTATGTGCGACTCCGCCTCCTCCACTTCCGACGAATCACCGCCCAGACTGCCTCTCTACCTCCGCCCTCCGGATCCGAGTCCGACCGCCCCCTATCACAGCGCCACCCACGCCCGGCCCACTTGCCACATATTTTATTTAAATTTTTCTATCCTCAGTCGGCGGCGGGCCCCCAGTGGCGTAGGGCCCCATAGCCATTGCTATGGCAGCTATAGCGATCCCTACGCCACTGTACTTGTGGTTCGCTGCGGGCATCCTCCACTGTATGCATTTTTGCTGGAGATCGTCATTAGCAACGGGCCACAAATGCAGGATTTGCTCCCCTGTATATATATGCACAACTGCATGTGGGTTTGAGCACTTCCTGCTTGTTTAATACCACGCCATTCTTTTCAGTTTGTATATATAGAGATGCCTGGAGGTGTATAAACTCCAATTTAAATGTGCTTGCTTTCCATCTACAGGCTACATTTAGGTGCACCTGTGAGGCCTGGGCCATATCAGCCAGTCTTGAGTGGGACTCGCAGACTCCTCCCTCCTCCCATTGCTAGCATGGTTACATGCTGGAGGTAACTGGTGAGTTGTTTGTGAGTCGGCCTCATGCTCCTGTAATTTGCCCACTGGCTCCTGGTAGTGCCCACACGGCACAGGTAGGTGAGTGTTAGGTCCCCGAGCTACTTGAGAAACCTTGGCGCGGTGCTTGGGCTCAGACATGTCCTACACCGTAGGACATGTTGGCTAATCTCTCAATTTTAAAATCAGTTTGAGGGTTTAGTAAGATCGCAGAGTGCACCTGTCTTTGCTATTATTTTGTTATATTGTTATATTGATTATCACATCCACATAATTGCTATCTTGTGTAGGATGTCTATTGGGGTACTTGTGGTTCGCTGCGGGCATCCTCCAAGTGCATTTTTGCTGGGGATCGTCATTAGCAACGGGCCACAAGTGCAGGATTTGCTCCCCTGTATATATATGCACAACTGCATGTGGGTTTGAGCACTTCCTGCTTGATCAATGGAGTATAGGCCCCAAATATTAGGCATTCACCTGAAAGAAAAGAACAAGTGATTATGTGTCTGGAGGTACATTAGGCGGTCACCATATAACAATTTTACTGTTGGCCAGTTAGATTACAGGCCCAAAAAATTATGCATTCACCGTACAAAAAAGATCAAGTAATAATGTGGCTGGAGGAATATTAGATGGTTATTGGATATCAATTTTACTGTTGGCCAGTGGAGCACAGGCCCCAAATATTAAGCATTCACCGGACAGAAAAGATCAAGTGATTATGTGGCTGGAGATATATTAGACGGTCATTGGATAACAATTTTACTGCAGGTCAGTGTGGTATAGGCCCCAAACATTAAGCATTCACTGTACAGAAAAGAACAAGTGATTATGTGGCTGGAGGTACATTAGGCGGTCACCGTATAAAAATTTTACTGTTGGCAAGTTAGATTACAGGCCCCAAAAATTATGCATTCACCGTACAGAAAACATCAAGTGATTATGTGGCTGGAGATATATTAGACGGTCATTGGAAATCAATTTTACTGCAGGCCAGTGGAGTATAGAGATGTCCCGAACTATTCGCCGCCGAACAGTTCCCGGCGAATATAGCTTGTTTGCGTTCGCCGCGGCTGGCGAACATATGCGATGTTCGGGCCGCCCCCTATTCATCATCATTGTGTAAACTTTGAACCTGTACCTCACAGTCGGCAGACACATTCCAGCCAATCAGTATCATACCCTCCCTCCCAGACCCTCCCACCTCCTGGACAGCATCCATTTTAGATTCATTCGGAAGCTGCATTCTTAGTGAGAGGAGGGACAGTGTAGCTGCTGCTGATTTAATAGGGAAATCGATAGCTAGGCTAGTGTATTCAGTGTCCACTACAGTCATGAAAGACTCATCTGATCTCTGCTGTAAGGACAGCACCCCAAAAAGCCCTTTTTAGGGCTAGAACATCAGTCTGCTTTTTTTTTTTCTGTGTAATCTAATTGCAGTTTCCTGCCAGCGTGTGTGTCAGGCTCACAGCGTATACTGTGCCCACTTGCCCAGTGCCACCACTCATATCTGGTGTCACAGTAGCTTGCATAAAAAAAAAATTAAATTGGACTGGAAAATAAAATAGCAGTCAGTTGCCGGCACGCACGTGTGTTTCATGCCCTGCAAGTGCATAGTGTCACCAGCGCAACTCATATCTGGTGTAACAGTAAATTACATTTAAAGAAAAACAACAATTTTGACTGTGAATAAATAGCAGTCAGTTGCACACACATGTTTGTGTGTTTAAGGCCCAGCTACAAGTGCATAGTGTCAGTGTCACCAGCGCAACTCATATCTGGTGTAATAGTAAATTACATTTAAAGAAAAACAACAATTTTGACTGTGAATAAATAGCAGTCAGTTGCACACACGTGTTTTTCTGTGTTTAAGGCCCAGCTGCAAGTCCATAGTGTCACCAGCGCAACTCATATCTGGTGTCACAGTAGCTTGCACGCATAGTACAACTAAACTAATCTAAAAAAAATGACAGGCAGAGGCAGGCGACACCGCAGGGGTCGTTGTGGTCGTGGTGCTGTGATTCCCTTTGGCCCTAGAATAATGCCCAGTGTTCAGAAGCCACGTACCCTGAACTCGAAAAGTTCTTAGGACATAGTTGACTGGCGAACACAGGACACCCAATCTTCTACAGCTTCCGCTCGGAACCTTGACACACCATCCTCCTTCAGCTCAGCTTCGGGCACCTCTCAAGTTACCACTCGCCCGCCTGCTGCCACCACCAACACTAGCACCACAGCCGCTTCACTTGATCTGTCAGAGGAGTTATTTACACATCAGTTGGAAGAAATGAGTGATGCGCAACCATT
Organism: Bufo bufo; assembly: GCF_905171765.1. NCBI lineage: Eukaryota > Metazoa > Chordata > Amphibia > Anura > Bufonidae > Bufo > Bufo bufo. Next base: position 235,573,215 of record NC_053390.1, read on the forward strand.
ATTGCCAGAGGATGTAGATAACAGGGATATGTCTCAGTCAGGCAGCATTACACACATGGACATACGGTGTGATGATGATGATGTTGTACCCGCTGCTGCTTCCTTTGCTGAGTTGTCAGATACAAGTGAAGCGGTTGATGATGACGATGTGTCCGTGGATGTCACGTGGGTGCCCGCTCGAAGAGAAGAAGAACAGGGGGAAAGTTCAGATGGGGAGACAGAGAGGAGGAGGAGACGAGTTGGAAGCAGGGGGAGGTCGTCGCAAGGAGCTAGTGGCATAGTCAGACAGCATGCATCGGCACCTGGGGTCAGCCAGACAGCACGCCAATCAACGCATGCTGTTGCCACCACCAGAATGCCGTCATTGCAGAGCTCAGCAGTGTGGCATTTTTTTTGTGTGTCTGCCTCTGACAACAGCAATGCCATTTGCAACCTGAGCCAAAAGAAACTGAGTTGTGGGAAGTCCAACACTCACCTAGGTACAACTGCTTTGCGAAGGCACATGATCTCACATCACAAACGCCTATGGGATCAACACATGATGAGTACAAACAGCACACAAACTCAAAGCCGCCATCCTCCTCCTGGTCCAGCATCTTCAGCCACATCAACCACTGCTGTCCTCCTTGCCCCCTCTCAACCATCCGCCACTCCGTCTCTCGCCTTGAGCAGTTCCTGCTCATCTGCCCACAGTCAGGTGTCTGTCAAGGACATGTTTGAGCGTAAGAAGCCAATGTCACAAAGTCACCCCCTTGCCCGGTGTCCGACAGCTGGCTTGTCGGAACTCTTAGCCCGCCAGCTTTTACCATACAAGCTGGTGGAGTCTGAGGCCTTCCAAAAATTTGTAGCTATTGGGACACCGCAGTAGAAGGTACCCGGCCGAAATTTCTTTGCACAAAAGGCAATCCCCAACCTGTACTCGATTGTGCAAAAGGAAGTAATGGCATGTCTGGCACACAGTGTTGGGGCAAAGGTCCATCTGACCACTGATACCTGGTCTGCAAAGCACGGTCAGGGCAGGTATATCACCTACACTGCGCATTGGGTAAACCTGCTGACGGCTGCCAAGCATGGAATGCGTGGCTCTGCAGAGGAGTTGGTGACACAAACACGACTTGCAGGCAGGCCTGCTGCCACCTCCTCAACTCCTCCTACTCCATCCTCTTCCATAACCTCCTCGGCTGAGTCCTCTTCTGCTGCTGCGTCTTGCTCCACATCAACGGCACCCCCCCAGCTCCCCAGGGGCTATTCCACATCCCGGATACGACAGTGTCACGCCGTCTTGGGTGGTTGACTTGCCTGAAAGCAGAGAGTCACACCGGACCAGCACTCCTGTCCGCCCTGAACGCACAGGTGGATCAGTGGCTGACTCCGCACCAACTGGAGATCAGCAAATTGGTGTGTGACAATGGAAGCAATTTGTTGGCGGCATTGAATTTGGGCAAGTTGACACATGTGTCATGCATGGCACATGTGTGTAATCTGATCGTACAACGCTTTGTGCATAAGTACCCAAGCTTACAGGACGTCCTCAAGCAGGCCAGGAAGGTGTGTGGCCATTTCAGGCGTTCCTATACGGCCATGGCGCACTTTTCAGATATCCAGGGGCGAAACAACATGCCAGTGAGGCGCTTGATTTGCGACAGCCTGACACGTTGGAATTCAACACTCCTAATATTCGACCGCCTGCTCCAACAAGAAAAAGCCATCAATGAGTATTTGTATGACCGGGGTGCTAGGACAGCCTCTGCGGAGCTGGGAATTTTTTTTGCCACGTTACAGGACGCTCATGTGCAATGCCTGTAGGCTCATGCGTCCTTTTGAGGAAGTGACAAACCTAGTCAGTCACACCGAAGGCACCATCAGCGACATCATACCATTTGTTTTCTTCCTGGAGCGTGCCCTGCGAAGAGTGTTGGATCAGGCCGTAGATGAGCGTGAAGAGGAAGAGGAAGAGTTGTGGTCACCATCACCACCAGAAACAGCCTTATCAGCATCGCTTGCTGGACCTGCGGCAACGCTGGAAGAGGAGTGTGAGGAAGAGGAGTCAGAGGAGGTATGTGGCTTTGAGGAGGAGGAGGAAGACCAACCACAGCAGGCATCCCAGGGTGCTCGATGTCACCTATCTGGTACCCGTGGTGTTGTACGTGGCTGGGGGGGAAGAACATACCTTCAGTGAGATCACTGAGGATGAGGAACGGGACATGAGTATCTCGGAATCCAACCTTGTGCAAATGGGGTCTTTCATGCTGTCGTGCCTGTTGAGGGACCCTCGTATAAAAAGGCTGAAGAAGAATGACCTGTACTGGGTGGCCACACTACTAGACCCCTGGTATAAGCAGAAAGTGCCTGAAATGTTACCGAATTACCGCAAGTCGGAAAGGATGCAGCAGTTCCAAAATAAATGAAAAAGTATGCTTTACACAGCGTATAAGGGTGATGTCACAGCACAACGGGAATCTAACAGGGGAAGAGGTGAAAGTAATCCTCCTCCTACCACAACCACGCCGGCAAGGACAGGACGCTTTACAGACGTGTTGCTGATGGAGGACATGCGGACCTTTTTAAGTCCTATGCATCGCCACAGCCCTTCGGGGTCCACCCTCAGAGAACGACTCGACCGACAGGTAGCAGACTACCTCGCCTTAACTGCAGATATCGACACTCTGAGGAGCGATGAACCCCTTGACTACTGGGTGTGCAGGGTTGACCTGTGGCCTGAGCTATCCCAATTTGCGATAGAACTTCTGGCCTGCCCCGTTTCAAGTGTCCTGTCAGAAAGGACCTTCAGTGCAGCAGGAGGTATTGTTACTGACAAGAGAAATCGCCTAGGTCAAAAAAGTCTAGATTACCTCACCTTTATTAAGATGAATGAGGCATGGATCCCGAAGGGACTGACAGTGGGCGATACATTAGACTAAAAAAGGCCTGATGAGATGAGATGCCTTCGGCTAAAAATGGTCCACACGCTGCTGTATTTTATCTCTGAATGCCGGATGACTTACGTGACTTATCCGCCACCAACTAAGTTTCAAGCCGCAATGTTTTAGGGCACTTTCTGCCTGGGAAACATAAATTTTTCTGGCCGGTATGTGTACATGCCTAATTTTTCTGGCCTCTGGTGCTGCACTGTGGCTGCAAAAACAAAACAAAAAAAAAGGCACATACATGTGTCAATTCCCCTTCGTGATCGTTACCTTGTTGTGGTGAAGGGGCTTGCGTATCACAATGAAGCGACCACCTCTATGAGTGTGTTGGCAAAGGCAATGTTGGCACACCCCAGATGATAAGGTCGTTGCTTCATTGTGAACAGACCAGCGATCGGCTGGATAATTTTGCATAGAAAAAACATTAATTTTCTTTGTGATCATCTAAGGTGATCATTAAAGCCTACTAGGCCAACAATGCGCCCACACTGCAGAATCATTGTTTTCTGGGTCACTTAACTGTCACTGAACTACCTCAGCACGACCATAGGCTTTGAAAAACCCCCATCGCCTGCAATCTCCCAAACGTGCGCACGAGCTCAGTCATCACTACACCAAGATTGACGCATAGAGGAATAAAATTTATGTCTATTGACAACTCTTTGCGGTTGTCTAAAATCTATTCCATACACGTCCCCTGATAGGAGTGGTGTGTTAAGTAGTACTATTCCTATCAGGGGGCGTGTATATGGAATAGATTTTAGGAACCGGGAGATGGAAAAAGATGCTTGGTCAGTCCTCCTACTTCCAGATAGGAGTGGTGTGTTAAGTAGTACTATTCCTATCTGGAAGTAGGAGGACTGACCAAGCATCTTTTTCCATCTCCCGGTTCCTAAAATCTATTCCATATACACGCCCCCTGATAGGAATAGTACTACTTAACACACCTTATTATAATAATAATAATAATAATACTAGTGGACGTAACAGGGATTTAACTGATAGGAGTGGTGTGTTATGTAGTTCTATTCCTATCAGTTTAATCCCTGTTACGTCCACTAGTATTATTATTATTATTATAAGGTGTGTTAAGTAGTACTATTCCTATCTGGTGGCACAGTAGATTGCACGCGCAATGCCCCAAATTGGAAGTAGGTGGACCGACCAAGCATCTTTTTCCATCTCCTGGTTCCTAAAATCTATTCCATACACATCCCCTGATAGGGGACGTAACAGGGATTAAATTGATAGGAATAGCACTACTTAACACACCTTATAATAACGCAGAGAGAGGAGTCTGAGGAAGAGGAGTCAGAGGAGGAAGGTGGCTTTGAGGAGGTGGAAGACCAAACACAGCAGGCGTCCCAGGGTGCTTGTTGTCACCTTTCGGGGACCCTTGGTGTTGTACGTGGCTGGGTGGAAGAAGAGACCTTCAATGACATCAGTGAGGACAAGGAACGGGACATGGCTAGCTTGGTATCCAACCTTGTGCAAATGGGGAGTTTGCGGTTGTGCAAATGGACTGTTTGCGGTTGTTTGCAGTGCGTTAAACGGGGAGTTTGGCCTGTCATAGTTTGGTCTGTCACTGTGAAGCGGGTGTAACCCTTACACTACCTGATCGATGCAACATCATACCTGATGTTTTAAAGCACGTTATTCCAAACAATTTAGGAATGTTAGGTGATTTATGCCCTTTATGGATTAAAACCCGACTCTGCGTCAACTACGTAATTTTCCATGAGAGTTTTGCCATGGATCCCCCTCCGGCATGCCACAGTCCAGGTGTTAGTCCCCTTGAAACAACTTTTCCATCACTATTGTGACCAGAAAGAGTGTTATATACCAATAATAGTGCAGCATTTGTCTGCAGTTTTGCTGCGTTACTGCATCTACACAGAGTGAAAAACACTATTTGAAGAAATAATTTCTACTGGTGTGATTTACCAGTTACCAAAAAAATTATTGAGGCAGGGGTGTGATATTCCTTCTTCCACAAATACTGCTCTTCTATAGGGACTTTTGTCACAGGGTCATTTTGAAAATGACAGGCAGAGAAAGAGGCAGGCCATTCCGCAGGAGTGGTAGGGGTCAGGCAGGTGCACCAGGCCGGAGCCTAAGTGGGAAGTTGCAGACGGTGCGTGTGATTACGTCAAAAGACGCACCAGACTTGGTTGAGTGGCTCACTCAGCCTTCCGCTTCTGCACCCTTCTCATCCTCTCTATCTGCACCCTCTTCACTCTCTGCTGTGTCCACTCCCAAAGACATCACACCCACCATATCCCCTCTGCTCGAGCCAGAGGAATTATTTTCCCATACATTCAAAGACCTTACCGATGCGCAGCCATTCTTGGCATCGGATCAGGAAGAGGAGGTATTAATGGTCGCCACCCAGTAGTCTGACGACAGTACCCATATCAGCCCAAGGAGGGTGGTCCCTGCTGTTGCTGCCTACTCCGAGATCTCTAATGTCAGTGGTGGTGAAGGTGATGAATCCGATGATGACTTGTCGATGGACGTCACGTGGGTGCCCACAAGAGAGTAAGAGGAGGGGAGTTCAAAGGTAAGACAGAGCAGCAGATAGGGAGGAGAAGCAGGCAGAATTTACAGTGCACAGGAGGCAAAAATCAGACTGCTAATGTATCTGGAATGAAACATCCACCATGCACGGTCACATCTGGCGCTCCCAGGATGCCGGCACATGACTCCGCAGTGTGTGCTTTTTTTAATGTGTCCACTGCTGACAATAGTGTTGCCATCTGCAGCCTCTGCTGTCAACGCATAAGTCGCAATAAGCCCAACACTCACCAAGGGCGACCGCCTTAATAAGGCACCTGGCCTCCTATCACCAAGCCTAGTGGGAGCAATACCGTCAGAACCCACAAAGCCACACTCCCGGTGCTCACCATCCTGCCTCTTCTCCTATCTCCTCCCAGTTATCCTCCACTCCACCTTCCACCGTGCCGTCGTGGCATTCATCTGGCAAAAGGCAGGCTTCCTTTTCCCAAATGTTCGAGAGAAAAAAGATGATGACGCCGGATAACCCTCTTGCCCAACGGCTGACCGCTGGCTTGTCAGAACTGCTAGCCCGCCAACTACTGCAATATAAACAGGTGGACTCAGAGGCCTTTAGAAAATTTGTGGCCATTGGAACACCACAATGGAAGGTCCCCGGAAGCAAATATTTCTCCCAGAAGGGCATCCCAGAGCTACCGTATATACTCGAGTATAAGCCGACCCGAGTATAAGCCGAGCCCCTAATTTTACCCCAAAAAAATGGGAAAAATTATTGACTCGAGTATAAGACTAGGGTGGGAAATGCAGCTATAATGCAGAGTGTATGTGTATATAATGCACACACTCTACATTATATACACACATCTGCAAGAGGGTGACTCCCTGTATTTAATGCAGAGTGTGTGCATTATATACACACACACTCTGCATTAAATACAGGGAGCCATCCACAGATCTCCCCCCTAAACAGTGCCATCCACAGATCCCCCTACAGTGCCATCCACAGATCTCCCTACAGTGCCATCCACAGATCCCCCTACAGTGCCATCCACAGATCCCCCTACAGTGCCATCCACAGATCCCCCTACAGTGCCATCCACAGATCTCCCTACAGTGCCATCCACAGATCTCCCTACAGTGCCATCCACAGATCCCCCTACAGTGCCATCCACAGATCCCCCTACAGTGCCATACACAGATCCCCCTACAGTGCCATACACAGATCCCCCTCCCCGACGCTCACAGCAGTATTCTTACTTTGTCTTTGCTCCGGTAATACAGGCAGTGCGGGGAGCGGCGCTCACTCACTGACGTCACGCGCCTTCTCCCACTAGGCGGCGCATGCGCGTGACGTCAGTGAGTGAGCGCCGCCCCCCGCACTGCCTGTATTACCGGAGCTAGACTAGACTCGAGTATAAGACGAGGAGGCTTTTTGAGCACAAAAATATGTGCCAAAAAACTCGTCTTATACTCGAGTATATACGGTATATGGCCACGTTAGCCTATTGGCTAATTTTTGGGGCCTGTACTGGCCGACAGTTACATATTTATCCTGTGACTGCCTAATGTACCTCCAGCCACAGAATCCCAAATTCTTTGCTGTCATGTGAACACCTACTGGCTAATTTTTGGGGCCTGTACTGGCCAACAGTTACATATTTATCCTGTGACCACCTAATATACCTCCAGCCACAGAATCCCAAATTCTTTGCTGTCAGGTGAATGCCTAGGCTAATTTTTGGGGCCTGTTCTGGCTTACAGTTACATATTCATCCCGTGAACGCCTAATGTCTATACCTCCAGCTACAGAATCCAAAGTTCTTTGCTGTCAGGTGAACGCCTATTGGCTAATTTTTGGGGCCTGTACTGGCCGACAGTTACATATTTATCCTCTGACCGCCTAATGTACTTCCAGCCACAGAATTCCAAATTCTTTGCTGTCAGGTGAATGCCTATTGGCTAAATTTTGGAGCCTGTACTGGTCTACAGTTATATTTTTATCCTGTGACCGCCTAATGTACCTCCAGCCACAGAATACAAAGTTCTTTGCTGTCAGCTGAACGCCTATTGGCTAATTTTTGGGGCCTGTACTGGCTGACAGTAAAATTTTTATCCTGTGACTGCCTAATGTACCTCCAGACACAGAATCCAAAGTTCTTTGCTGTCAGGTAATGCCTATTGGCTAATTTTTGGGGCCTGCACTGGCTGACAGTTACATTTTCATCCTGTGACCACCTAATGTACCTCCAGCCACAGAATCCTACAAAGTTGTGTGCTGTCAGGTGAATGCCTATTGGCTAATTTTTGGGGCCTGTACTGGAGTGGCAAGTTCTCACAACAATACTTAGTGCACCAATCACTAATATCTCATGAGACCTTATAAAATGTGAAGTTGTGTGTACTGCGAAAAAAAAAATCGCATCATTAGGGATTTTTGCAATGGCGCTTTTTTTAAACACTCGATCTGCATATACAGCGATTGTTATAACATGCATGTGAAATTTAATCAAATACACTGCTTTAATGTCAAATTACTTACAGTGATCAGAAATTCTTCCTCAATGTCGCCAAAATTGTTGCCAACCATCTTTTCTGATCGCATCCAACTTCGGTATTGTGGAAACCCAGTTGCTGTAGTAGGCCGTGCATATTTTGCGCATGCGCATGGGCGAAAATTACATTGTCGATATTTCACATTGAAAAAACTAATGAATGGAGATCGCAAATTTGAATAATACAAGTGGTATGTCACTGTCCATGTTGTGTGGCTATTTGTGCACTTCTAGTAAGTATTTGGTGGCTGAAAATATGACCTGAAGGTATTCCAGGTTCGCCTGCCTTTAAAGTGAATGGGGCCCGCCGCAAACTTGCAGTTCGCGAACATTTGATCATGTTCGCACGATTGCGTTCGCGAACCGTCCCGGCCGATGTTCGTCCATCACTACCCACAGGCTTGTACAGTAGGCACTAGGCATGATGGGTGCATCATTTCATCTGCCTCTCTTTTTACCCTGATGCGTCCATCACTCTGGAACAGAGTAAATCTTGACTCATCAGACCACATGACTTTCTTCCATTGCTCCAGAGTCCAATCTTTATGCTCCCTAGCAAATTGAGGCTTTTTTTTCTGGTTTGCCTCACTGATTAGTGGTTTTACTACGGCTACACAGCTGTTCAGTCCCAATCCCTTGAGTTCCCTTCGCATTGCGCGTGTGGAAATGCTCTTACTTTCACTATTAAACATAGCCCAGAGTGATACTGTTGTTTTTCTTTGATTTGATTTCACCAAACGTTTAAGTGATTGCTGATCACGATCATTCAGAATTTTTTTCCCTCCACATTTGTTCCTTGAATACGATGGGCGCCCACTATCCTTCCAGTTTTTAATAATGCGTTGGACAGTTCTTAACCCAATTTTAGTCGTTTCTGCAATCTCCTAAGATGTTTTCTCTGCTTGATGCATGCCAATGATTTGACCCTTCTAAAACAGACTAACATCTTTTCCACGACCACGAGATGTGTCTGTCGACATGGTTGCTTAAGAAATGAGAAGCAACTCTTTGCACCAGTTGGGGTTAAATAACTTGTTGCCAGCTGAAAGATAATCGCTCATGCAGTAATTAGCCAATAGGATGCTCATAACTATTTGCTTAGTTAAATTCAGGTGGCAACTTTTTTTTGGGACAGGCAGTGTAGTTGAGAACTGCATTTAGAATTTTGGAAACAGTTAAGCTTGTCATTGGACACTTCAGCGGAGCTTATATGATGCTGAGTGAAAAATATATTTTTACAGTACAATAGAATCCTAGTCACCAGAGCATGCACAAACATTGTGCCATTTAAGAAAAGTTGGGAGTTACTGGCTATTATACCAGCAGTAACTCATAGTGAGTACAAGATAAGTAATGCAATGTATTTATAAAGTCACTCAGCTTTTTATGTAGATTAATTGCACATTGCACTATGGGCAATTGGCAATAGGCAGTCATCCACAATTGACAATAGAATTTAGTCACTGGCTTATTCATTTGTTTTCACATAACATGAAGCAGCATCTTGGAATTTGTAATTACAATTATACTGTTCCTGTCTCCTTTCTGTGAGTGTTTTTCAGTGTATGCTTCTTTATAATGTACAATTTGTTACCTACTTTCAATCTACTTTGCCACCCCCCCCCCCCCTCCTAATCTCTAAAATACTACTGGGGACTATACGAAATCCAGGTTATGGGACTGCACAAAATTCACTTACCCCTTAAATATAACACATAGAGATGTAAAAGGGGTTGAGGCAAGTATTAATGTTATTCTCCATCCACAGGATAGGGGATAACTTACTGATATCTGGGTAACCGACTGCTGGGACCCCCACAGAGTCCAAGAACAGGGTTCCCATTTGCCCTGCAGCTCCATTCATTCTCTATAGGACTTTCAGAAATATTCAAGTGTTATACTTGGATTGAGGATAACTAACTGATCACTAGGGTTTTGATCACTGGTACCCCCACCTATCTTGAGAACACTAGTCCTATGTTCCTGTCTCAATGGAGCCCCAGGCCATGCGTGCATCTCATATTCCATTTATTCTCTGTGAGACTCATCTATTTCTGGAGGGCATATGAAGAATGAATAGAGTAGGAGGTATATGCTTGGCCTGCTGCTTTATTGCGACGGGGACATAGGGCCCCCATTCTCAGTATAGTTGGTATTTTTTTAGTTTTCATATTTGTTGCATGATAATAATTTTCCTTACTTACATTTCATTTTGTTTTAGCATTTCCGGTAGAATACCATGGCTGATAAAATCATATAACTACTTCTAAAACCCTGTAATTAAAATGTAATTATCAAATTAGATTGGATAAAATACTATTTTATCATATTGTTGTTGTATTTATCTTTTGCTTAGTTTTTGTGTCAGTAATCAACAGTATACACATTTTGCTACTTTAATTGAATCATGGTTGATATAAGAAAATGTTGTTTTTTTCTGTAGTCAAAACCCAAGCTCTTCTCTTTCTATTGTTAGAACTGTATTTCCTAATAAGGAAGAAGAGAAATCCGGAAAAGTCTTACATTATTCAAAATAGGTTTTTACATCTTTTTGTATAATATAATAGCAGGAACAATTTGGGATCATAGTTCATCTTACATTAAATATTAAACATATATTTAGAGTAACATTATCAACCAGCTGTAAGCAGAACCTGATGGTGTCCAGTAGAGAACAAATAGAATTTTTCTTTATGCTGTCAGTGGATTCAATTTGCCCGTTGAACCGTGACCCTTTCTGTCTCCAGTAGGATTGTCTCAGTAGGGTTCCCTATATCAGTAACAACAGAATTTTTATATTTTAGATTTCAGATGGTTGAAGCGTATTGCTCTTTAAACTTGGACTGTCAGTAATTTAAGCTTTCACAGAATAGGAACAGGCTTATTTTACAGTGTAAAATGTCATCTTTGAAAACCTCTTTAATTAACCTTACTTTAGATTTTTTTTATATATATATATATATATATATATATATATACTCACCTAAAGAATTATTAGGAACACCTGTTCTATTTCTCATTAATGCAATTATCTAGTCAACCAATCACATGGCAGTTGCTTCAATACATTTAGGGGTGTAGTCCTGGTCAAGACAATCTCCTGAACTCCAAACTGAATGTCAGAATGGGAAAGAAAGGTGATTTAAGCAATTTTGAGCGTGGCATGGTTGTTGGTGCCAGACGGGCCGGTCTGAGTTTTTCACAATGTGCTCAGTTACTGGGATTTTCATGCACAACCATTTCTAGGGTTTACAAAGAATGGTGTGAAAAGGGAAAAACATCCAGTATGCGGCAGTCCTGTGGGCGAAAATGCCTTGTGGATGCTAGAGGTCAGAGGAGAATGGGCCGACTGATTCAAGCTGATAGAAGAGCAACGTTGACTGAAATAACCACTCGTTACAACCGAGGTATGCAGCAAAGCATTTGTGAAGCCACAACACGCACAACCTTGAGGCGGATGGGCTACAACAGCAGAAGACCCCAACGGTTACCACTCATCTCCACTACAAATAGGAAAAAGAGGCTACAATTTGCACGAGCTCACCAAAATTGGACTGTTGAAGACTGGAAAAATGTTGCCTGGTCTGATGAGTCTCGATTTCTGTTGAGACATTCAAATGGTAGAGTCCGAATTTGGCGTAAACAGAATGAGAACATGTATCCATCCTCTGATGGCTACTTCCAGTAGGATAATGCACCATGTCACAAAGCTCGAATCATTTCAAATTGGTTTCTTGAAACATGACAATGAGTTCACTGTACTAAAATGGCCCCCACAGTGACCAGATCTCAACCCAATAGAGCATCTTTGGGATGTGGTGGAACGGGAGCTTCGTGCCCTGGATGTGCATCCCTCAAATCTCCATCAACTGCAAGATGCTATCCTATCAATATGGGCCACGTAGAATTAAGGCAGTTCTGAAGGCAAAAGGGGGTCCAACACCGTATTAGTATGGTGTTCCTAATAATTCTTTAGGTGAGTGTATATACAGGTGAAACTCGAAAAATTAGAATATCGTGCAAAAGTCCATTTATTTCAGTAATGCAAATTAAAAGGAATTGCATTAATGCAGCTGGGGTTTCATAAGCTGTAAGCCAAATTCATCCAAATTATAACAAATAAAGGCTTGAAATATCTCGCTTTGCATGTAATGAGTCTATCTCATATGTTAGTTTCACCTTTTAAGTTGGATTACTGAAATAAATGAACTTTGCACGATATTCTAATTTTTCGAGTTTCACCTGTATCTTGCTGAACCTGACACTGTATTTAAAAAAATGAAATTGTGACCGTTTTCTGCTGGCTGACTTTTTAGAAAAACACTGCAATTAACACATGTAAATAGGAAGAAATGTCTACAGAGAAAAGGAAAATATGCTTTGGGAAATACTTTGAAATGATCTTTAGCTGTTGACTTCTGTTGTCAACAAGATGTTGTAATTTGTTATGATTTTCTTCTGAACATACAGTTTTGTTTCAAAATGAGACCCCAGCGAATCCGAAACTTTTGCGATTAGTTTCAGATGAATCGCTCAAAATGGTTCCCCCATTTTACAGGTCAGAAGAAAGAGAACAAGGCATCTGTCACAAAAAAAAAGAATCATTTTGGACTGTTTTTTTTATTTTAAAAATAATCTAGCAGTGCAGTGTGGTTTTAAACAGTCTGCTTGTTACTAGAGATGAACAAAGTATTCAAAAATGTAATTCAGCAGCTTCGCTGAACTTCATCACAAATCGCTTTTCAATGTTTGGAGTAGGTGCGATGACTGAGAACGGCGATTTTGCTGCACTCAGTCATTTAACCCCTCAGATGCCGCTTTTAATGCTGATCGCAGCACCTGAGACTCTCATTCATAGGGATAAAAGAAAACGAATTCCAGCTCTTCACAATAAAAGGCTTCTTTATTCCACTTCTTTAAAAACAGACATCAAATGCAGAGTAGTATGCTGTGACGCGTTTCGGGCTGTTATATCTTAGCCCTTCATCAAGACCATTCATAGGGGTTTGAAGAAAAATTATACTCACCTCATCCACTTGATCGTGGAGAGGCTGTCTGCTCCCATCTTGATTGAAGAAAACCTGCCAAAGGACCTGCAGTGAGTGTGATAACATCAGCACAAGATCACCCTGACCGCGTGCAGTGAGGTCATCACAGCATTTTTATGGGACAAGGAACTCCCTTATGGACTTGCAGTGACCAAACGGTGTGCCATTGCACCACTTGATCCGCAATGTTCCAACTAGATGGAATTCCACTTTGCTTATGTTAGAGCATCTGTACAAGCAGCGTAAAGTGGTGAATGATTACATCATGCACTAGACCATCACAGCAGAGACTATGTGTAATTTTTGAATTCAGGAAGTGGCAGCTCATCGATAATGGTGTCACGAACTCAGCACATGAGTGTGTGTATAAACAGGGACAGTTATCTGCCCTCATTAAGGCGTCAACCATGTTTTTTTCCAAAAACACTCTGGGGCACATTTATTAAGACTGGTGTTTTAGATGCCGTTCTTAATAAAGGACAAATAACTTCATAACTTCAGTGCGGCCAGCACCAGTTCTAAATATAAGACAGCTTCCGAGCTGTCTTACATTTAGACCTTTTTCTACGCCTAAAACAGGCGAAGAAGATGGTAAATGAGACGGGTCTGCCATCCCGTGCCTTCCCTACCCACACCACGCCCACAATTTTAGACCTGCCACCTGTTGTGCCGCCATCTGCGCCTGAAATACACCTAATATAGGTAATTTTCAGATTAGTGAATGATCCGCTGTCACGGAACCATGAACCAGACGTACAACAAGAGATAAGTGAAAATAGGAAGGCTTTATTGAAAATAAAGCTGTAAAGCAAAAGTCCAAACGGATGGTGAAACCGAGCAGAGTCTTTGCGAAGCCAGAGGTCAGGAACCAGAAGGGTAGTCAGACGAAGCCAGGATCAGGAACCAGCAGGGTAGTCAGACGAAGCCAGGATCAGGAACCAGAAGGGTAGTCAGACGAAGCCAGGATCAGGAACCAGCAGGGTAGTCAGACGAAGCCAGGATCAGGAACCAGAAGCAGCAGCAGTCTTAGAAGCATGTGAACACAAGAGGACCAAGCAAGGAACTGAAGCCACAGACCTCCTATATATATGAGCTAGGCATCCAGCTCCTCCCAGGGGAAGGAGGAGCCGCAGGGTGGAAGGCTACAAGAAACCCAGAAACCAAGATGGCCGCCAGCACATGTCAAACGAAGGAGAGCAGCAAGCAGGTAAGACCATGACAGTACCTCCCCCTCAAGGGCCCCTCCTCCGCGGAGCCCAAAACGGTTTCTGAGGGAAGCGTGCGTGGAAGGCTCGGAGCAAGGCAGGAGCATGGACATCTGCGGAGGGAACCCAGGAACGCTCCTCTGGACCATAACCATGCCAATGGACCAAAAACTGCAACCGACCGCGGACCAGGCGTGAGTCCAGGATATTGCTCACCTCATATTCCTCACGATTGCCCACTTGGACCGGACGAGGCCGAGGAACCGAGAAAGTGAAACGATTACACACCAGTGGCTTCAACAGGGAGACATGAAACACGTTGGAGATCCGCATGCCAGGAGGAAGCGCAAGGGCATAGGCTACCGGGTTTACCCTGCGAAGCACTCGGAAGGGACCAACAAAGCGAGGCGCCAGCTTGGGAGTGGGCACTCGAAGGTTGAGGTTGCGGGTGGACAACCATACACGGTCTCCGACCTGGTAGAAGGAGCAGGCGCTCGTCTGCGATCAGCCTGGAGTCTCTGGCGCTGCGCAGAGACCTCAAGGGACTTCTGGATCTGTACCCAAGAAGCACGTAGGACGGAAAGGTGATCCTCCACAGCCGGAATATCCTGGGGAGAGAATACCTCCGGTAACACGGCAGGTTGGAACCCATAATTGGCCATGAAGGGAGACGTCCCAGAGGAAGAGTTCACCGCCGTGTTCCTGGCAAACTCAGCCCAAGGCAGGAGGTCAACCCAATTGTCTTGGTGATCGGAGACATAGCAACGAAGGAATTGCTCCAAGGCCTGATTGGATCGTTCTGCGGCCCCATTGGACTGAGGGTGGTAGGCCGAGGAGAAGGAGAGATGAATCCCCAACTGGGAGCAAAAGGCGCGCCAGAACCTGGACACAAACTGACTCCCCCGATCCGACACAATCTCCTTAGGCAAACCGTGCAACCGGAAGACCTCCCTGGCAAAAATCGTGGCCAACTCTTGTGCAGAGGGTAACTTCTTGAGAGGAACACAGTGGCACATTTTGGAAAACCGATCCACAATCATGAGAATGACCGTATGGCCTCGGGATGCAGGGAGGTCCACAATGAAATCCATCCCCAGGTGTGACCATGGGCGCTCCCCGGTGGCTATGGGTTGCAGAAGGCCCAACGGAAGGTGCCGAGGGGACTTACTCTGGGCACAAACGGAGCATGCCGCTACATATGCGGCGATGTCGGAACGTAGGGAAGGCCACCAGAACAGACGTGAAACAGCCCAGGACAGCTGATTCTTTCCAGGATGCCCCGCGGTCTTGGAGTTATGGTAGGTTCGCAACAACCGAGTGCGCAACTCCTCAGGCACAAAACATCTGCCGTTGGGTCTCCCAGAGGGAGCACCAGATTGAGCCGCCAAAATCTGCTCACCCAGGGGAGAGGTCAGGCTGGTGCGAATGGCGGCCAGGATCTGATTCGGAGGTATGACCGAAGTCAGAATCGACTCCTCCCTGGACAGCTCGGAGTACTGACGTGATAAGGCATCCGCCCTGATGTTCTTGGAACCGGGTAGGTAGGAGACCACGTAATTAAAACGTGACAAGAACAGAGCCCATCTGGCCTGACGTGGTGTCAATCTCTTGGCCTCAGAAAGGTAGGTCAGATTCTTGTGGTCCGTCAGGATGAGAACCGGAACCACCGAACCCTCGAGCAAGTGCCTCCATTCTTTAAGGGCCTGCACGATGGCCAATAACTCCCTGTCACCAATCTGATAGTTGCACTCCGCGGAAGACAGTTTCCGGGAGTAAAACCCACAAGGAAGCAGAGGACCCTCTGGTGTTCTACGCTGAGACAGAAGGGCGCCTACTCCCGTCTCAGACGCGTCCACCTCGAGGACAAAGGGCAACCCAGGGTTGGGATGCGACAGAATCGGAGCCGACACAAAGGCGGACTTTAGGGCCTCAAAAGCTCGGATGGCCTCGAGCGGCCAGACCTGGGAATTACTGCCCTTCCTGGTCAGATCCGTGAGAGGCTTGGCCAGCATGGAAAAGTCCCTGATGAACTTCCGATAATAATTGGCGAAGCCCAAAAAGCGCTGCAGGGAACGAAGACCACTGGGCTGGGGCCACTGTAAGACAGCCGAAACCTTCTCTGGATCCATGGAGAACCCCTCAGCGGAAATGATGTAACCTAAGAAGGTTACCTGGGATCGGTGAAATTCGCATTTCTCAAGCTTACCGAACAGCTTGTTCTCTCGTAACCGTTGCAACACTCGTCTGACATCCAGAATGTGGGCCTCCATGGATTCAGAATATACCAAGATGTCATCCAAATAGACTACCACACACTGCTGCAACAGGTCACGGAAAACATCGTTGATGAATTCCTGAAAGACTGCGGGCGCATTGCACAACCCAAAGGGCATAACCAAGGATTCGTAATGACCGGTCCTGGTGTTAAACGCGGTCTTCCACTCATCGCCCGCCTTGATCCTTACCAGGTTATATGCCGCCCTCAGGTCGAGTTTGGTAAAGACCGTGGCCCCTTTAAGGCGATCGAACAGCTCGGAAATCAAGGGTATCGGGTAAGCGTTCTTGATCGTGATGCGATTGAGACCCCTGTAATCGATGCAAGGCCTCAACTCACCGCCCTTCTTTTTCACAAAGAAAAATCCAGCCCCTGCCGGGGACGAAGATTTGCGAATGTGTCCGCGTGAAAGCGCCTCCCTCACGTACTCCTCCATGGCCTCATTCTCCACTACCGACAGTGGATAGACTTTGCCACGAGGAGGAACGGCACCAGATTGTAACTCTATGGCACAATCGTATGGGCGGTGCGGAGGTAGGGCAACCGCGCGCACCTTATCGAATACATCCCGGTACTCCTCGTATTCAGGAGGCAACAGAGAGTCCGAGGAAGTACACAGCAACTTGACAGACCCATGGATGCAACTAGCCCCACACTGCGGTGACCACGAGAGGATCTCGACCGATCTCCAATCGAAAGTCGGATTATGCTTCTGGAGCCAGGGGTACCCCAAGACCACCGAGTAGTGTGGAGACGAAATAACCTGGAGGCAGACCGACTCTCTGTGAACGGCACCAATGGCTATCCCCACTGGAAGGGTCTCATGAGTCACGTGTGGCGGCAGAAGGGGTCTGCCGTCTATCGCCTCAAGAGCCAGTGGGGAACCTCGAGCCTGCAGAGGAATGGAATTGGCGGCAGCGAACACACTATCAATGAACAAACCACCAGCACCAGAGTCCACCAACGCCTGGGTCGTCACCGAGCCCCCGACCCAGGAAAGGACAACAGTGATCAGTGGTTTGTCAACACGGGAAACCGGGGACGAGGAGACTCCACCCAAGATCTGCCCCCGACAGGATCTCAGGGTACGAGCGTTTCCCGGACGGTTCGGACATGCCAACCGAAAATGCCCACCGAGACCACAGTACATGCATCGGCCCTCGCGTCTCCGGAGTGCCCTCTCCCCCTCGGACAGGCGAGCAAACCCCAGCTGCATGGGTTCACCCCCAGACAAGTCATCCCCAGGAGGCGTGGGAGGAGAGGGAGGCACGGGTGGGACAGCAAACGTAGGCACCAATCTGTTAGAAGACCTCCGCAGGTTCTCCTTAAAGGAAGGTCTCTCCCTGAGTCTGGTGTCAATCAAAATCAGGAAAGAAATAAGAGACTCGAGCTCAACTGGTAGGTCCTTAGCTGCAACCTCATCCTTCTAAGCATCCGAGAGACCATGAGAGAAAGCAGCGACCAGAGCCTCATTATTCCAGCCCACCTCTGCTGCCAGGGTACGAAACTCAATGGCGTATTCAGCTACGGATCGTGAACCCTGTCTGATGGACATAAGGAGCTTCGCAGCAGAGGCAGCACGAGCCGGCACATCGAATACCTTCCGAAGAGAAGCAACAAAACCGGAAAACTCGGCAACCACCGGATTGTTGTTCTCCCATAAAGGGCTGGCCCAGGCCAAGGCCTTGTCCGAGAGCAGCGAGATCAAGAAGCCCACCTTTGATCTCTCAGTAGGAAAGGCATGTGGCAGCAACTCAAAATAAATGCCCACCTGGTTAAGGAAACCTCGGCACTGAGTTGGCTCTCCCCCAAAGCGCTGTGGAAGAGGGGCAGAACCGGTCATACCCCGAAACACCGCAGGCGCAACAACAGGTGTCGGGGTAGACTCTGGCGCAACAACCGGAGCGGCAGTAGGAGCGAGCCCAGGAGCGACAACCGACCCATCGGCAACGGGAGCGAAATGAGCCGTGCGTTCAAGCAGGGTTTGCAACGCCACAGCGAACCAACCCAACAGGTGATCCTGCTGATCAAGTCTGGCAACCAGCGTGGGTAGCGAGGATGGCCCTGTACCGTCAGAATTCATGGCTTGGTCCTAATGTCACGGAACCATGAACCAGACGTACAACAAGAGATAAGTGAAAATAAGAAGGCTTTATTGAAAATAAAGCTGTAAAGCAAAAGTCCAAACGGATGGTGAAACCGAGCAGAGTCTTTGCGAAGCCAGAGGTCAGGAACCAGAAGGGTAGTCAGACGAAGCCAGGATCAGGAACCAGCAGGGTAGTCAGACGAAGCCAGGATCAGGAACCAGCAGGGTAGTCAGACGAAGCCAGGATCAGGAACCAGCAGGGTAGTCAGACGAAGCCAGGATCAGGAACCAGAAGCAGCAGCAGTCTTAGAAGCATGTGAACACAAGAGGACCAAGCAAGGAACTGAAGCCACAGACCTCCTATATATATGAGCTAGGCATCCAGCTCCTCCCAGGGGAAGGAGGAGCCGCAGGGTGGAAGGCTACAAGAAACCCAGAAACCAAGATGGCCGCCAGCACATGTCAAACGAAGGAGAGCAGCAAGCAGGTAAGACCATGACATCCGCTTTGTGTGTGGAAATATTTTCAATTTTAAAAAGCATTCTCCCTATCAAACTGTTTGTATAGACACATAGCTGTAGTTCATCTGATTAAAATGCAGCTTTTCTTTTGTTGATTTGATGCTCCGTTCCCGAGTTATACTTTTTGTTAATATGCAAATTAGGCCTTTAGTGCAATGACGGCGTCACCATTGCTCTTGTTGCTCTCACGCTCCATTAATTTCTGTAGCCAGCTCCCCCTCGCAGCTTTGATTGACTGGGCCAGGCAGTGGCAAAGCATGTCTATGGGCCCCATGGTTGCTCCTGTGTATAACTACAGAATATATACAATGTAAAACTCTCTTGTTGTTATATCCAATTTCAATGAAATTCTTTAACATATCTCCAAACAACAACAATATCTAGTGGCTATTAAAGCAGCAAAATACATTTTACTGTACATTAATTTATTGGATACTTATTTCTACGTTTTGTATGATTTCAGATGAAATACCTTGAAATTACTCTAAAGCAAGATAAATGCAGCATAAAATGCAATATAAAACATAACCCTAGCTTACTGTTTAAGAGACAAAATATATATATATTTTCCTAATAAATTCTATTAGACTAGAATTATTGAGAAAATGTGAGCATCTTATTCACGGCAAACGAATGGAGCCTTTGAAGATTAACCTGCTGACATGAATATTCAAGAGTCAGGATTGAGACACCTTGCAATGCTATTGCTCAAACATCTTCTAATATGGCTCTGGTTTTACGTCATATTTTGTGTACACACTCTCAACTTTGTCCAGGCAAGAAGCTGATTAATAGATCTTTTGGTGCCCTGTGGAGTTTGTTTTTAAATGTCACAAGAACAATTTGCAATTTGTCACTGGCCCCAGGGTCATATGTATTTATGCACTTCGTAATTCAGCAGAGAAAATTTCATTTAATAGGAGAAGGTGTCTTTATTACTTTTGCTGATAATTGTCTTTGCAACTAATGAAACAAATGAAGAAATTTGTTTCTTTACAAAACTATTTAAATAAAAGATTTAAATAAAAAATCTGAAATGCCATTATTCACATAAAACAATAATCATATACTGTTTGTGACATGTCATCTTCTAAATCTACTCTCCTTTAGTCAACTTTCTGTTTGGGTCAATGTAAAATATTCTGTGAATTTTCATAGTTCAGAATTGTCATTGTAGCAGTTATAATTTTATATCTTAATGTCTTTATGGCTTAATGTCTGTTACGGATCCGCGAGTGGGGACTCACTGTGCCAACTGACTGGTTTGACTAGAACCTAAAGTAGTTATTCTAGCGCTCCCCTGGTATTCCATTAACCCTTATACAGGGATCTGGACATTGCCACAGAGGAGCAACCAGACCGCTACCTCTTGGGCTAGTCCCAGTGTAGTTGTCAGCTGACCCACCAAGGTCAGGGACACTGGTGCAAGCACCAGAAGCTCTAAGCACATAAAACAAACCAAAAACACACCGGAAACCGCAGGTACAGTCTGAACAGTCACTTTTACTGATTAAGGAGTTTTTTAGCAAAACTTGACCTGATAGTTGGGATACTAGGAATCTAGTCCACAATCGCAGAAGCAGTATGGACAGTCTCTGATCCTGGTACTGGTGATATTTGGCAACACTGAATAAAAGATCCTAGGAGAGCTTGCAGACGGGGTAGTGGTGAAAGTAGGAACAAGGCAGACAAGAACCAAGACTAACGAAGGCAGGGTGACAGACTAGGAAAACTAAAACACAAAATATAACTGAAACTGGATGGGTACACAGCAGGAACACAAATGGGAACTGTCACGGATGGTGTTGCAGAAAACTGAAAGTTATAAATAAACATCCGACTGACTTTATCCCAAACTAAGGAACATATGGGTGAGCCCTATAAAACCCCTAGAGCTCTCCCTGACTGCTCTGCCCATGCAAAGATCTTTATGATAGATAATTGCATGCCCTCGTACCTAGACTGTGTGACACCTGAAAACCCTATAATAGTGAGGGGACACGATCACCGGCTCCCTGCACTTAATACGGAGGGAATCAGGGTCACCTAGAATCAAGCCAGCACGGAAACACAAATAAAGGAAAAGACTTATCTGAGGAACCAGCAGTTGCAGCATCTAGCAGTGAACACAATCCAGGAAGTAGTATAAACCGCAAAGTGAGGCAGTATGGGAGGGAATATAAAGGGAGGCAATCAGTGTTAATAGATGACAGCTGGGAGAAGGAAAAGAGATGACCATGTGAAACCAAAACAAAGAACATCATGCAAGAGGTACAGAAGAACGTCAGGAACACAGGCTGGTGACAGGAACACAGGCTGGATAATTAAGGTGAATCTCAAGGAAATAGCAGAAGCACTAAGTCTGCCAAATACCTTTGATGGTCACAGGGAACCTTTAAGCTGAGGCAACCTATGCCTGGAGATGGTGCCTTAAATACCCAGGGACCGTTAGCCATTGGCTGGGGAAGGTTTAGTGAGCGCACGCACTGGCCCTTTAAAAGACTGGACAGGAGTGCACACACAGCCTAATGGTACACTAGGTAAGATGATGTAGGCTGTAACATGGAGAGGACGCTGGCGACCAGGACGTCAGATGGCATGGTGAGTGATGCAGTGTCCTCGCTCACAAGGGACAACAAGAGAGTGGTGGGCACAAATGCAGACCTAATGTTGTCATATCTTAGAAATCCCCAGGCTGGGTCAGAGTTTTCTTATGTTCCTCCTATCTCCAACCTCCAACAACTAAGTTCAACAAAGAGACTTATATGGTATTTTGCCTATAGCCTTCTGTATATCTAAAAATAAAATTATATACAAATACTTGTATACTACATATATATATATATATATATATATATATATATAATATTCCAATGACCTTTTCTAATATGGTATGACCCTGGGCCCTCTATAGCTGAGTGATGTAATACTCATAAAAACGTTATGTGAAAAAAGGACGGAAAGGTCCAGCTTCTAAAATCCAATTATCTGGATTATTGTACTTTATCTGGTTTGCAGGGTGCTGTTGCATTGTCTTTTTTTCTCTATGTTTTCAGCCATGGCAGCGTGCACCTGCGCATTGGGAGGTGCCCTTTTCTTTGCAGATTTACAGCGCTGGAGGTGTGGCACTCCTAGCGAGTCGTGCACTCCTGATTAGACTGTCTGCCCCATAGGCTGATTTTAATTAGTTTCAGTATAAAGCTGTGGCCTGCTCTCACTACATTCATTGAAAGCTGTCTGGCACAAGGAAAGGTATGGAGTTGGCTCGGCATGCATGTTGGTACCTGCATCCCTTGTAAGTAATGGAGGCCAATTTGGCACCAAAAATGGTAAAAGGCAGAGTGGACCCACCATGCATGTGGATCCAACACTTCCTGAACTTTATGGCGGTCATTATGGCGAATAACAGGTATTATTTAGTGTTAGGACTAGGGTTGAGCGAACCCGAACTGTTCGGCTTCGTACTGAACTTTAGGATTTTTTACACTGGACCAGAACCCGAACATTTCTGTAAAAGTTCGGGTTCGGCGCTTTCTTGGCGCTTTTTGAAAGGCTGCAGAGCATCCAATCAACAAGCGTTTAACTGTGTGACCTTAGAAGCCATCACAGCCATGCCTACTAATGGCATGGCTGTGATTGGCCAGTGCAGCGTGTGACCCAGCCTCTATATAAGCTGGAGTCACGTAGGGCTGCATGTCACTCTGCTGTGCTTAGTGTAGGGAGAGGATGCTGCTGTGAGGGAGAGAATAGTACAGAATCTGTGATCAGAACTCCAATTGAACTCAGCGATCTACATAGATTTAGTTGTGTGGGTGCAGTGCACAATCTTTTTACCCTGCCCTGAGCCCAGTGACAAAGAAAAATAACGTTTTTCCGTCTGTTAGTTAGGTGGGCAGCGGCGGCCATTTTATGCAAGCTCAGTGCACCAGCACTGCATCTCTGCTTTTGTGACATTCAAATCCAAGCTTGAAATACTGCAATAATAATCTGGCTTTGAAAAAACACCAATTTTTGGCAATATCCAACATCTGGTGCCTTTTCAGGATTAGTCAGTGTGCAATTTAAGCTAGAAATACAGCTCTAATTTTCTGGGTTTTTAAAAACACCTTTTTTGGGCAAAATACACAATTTTACAGCCCTTGCAGCATCTGCACGTGTGAAATTCAAGTGTTATATACTGCTGTCATATTCTGTTATTAAAAAAAACTTTAATTGCGGCCTAGTCTACATCTGTACGTGTGAGATACACCCTTTACATACTGTGGTTCTATTCTGTTATTATAAAAACAGCCATTTTTGGCAAAAAAACTAAATTGTGGCCTAGTCTGGATCTGTACGTGTGAGATACACACTTTAGATACTGTGGTTATATTCTTCTATTAATAAAACACTCTTTTTGGGCAAAATACACAATTTTACAGCACTTGCGGCATCAGTACGTGTGAAATTCAAGGGTTATATACTGCTGTCATATTCTGTTTTTAAACAAACTGGATCTGTACGTGTGAGATACACCCTTTACATACTGTGGTTCTATTCGGCTATTAATAAAACACCCATTTTAGGCAAAAAATAATAATTGCGGCCTAGTCTGCATCTGTAGTGTGAGATACACCCTTTACATACTGTCATTCTATTCTGCTATTAATAAAAAACCCATTTAGGGCAAGATCCTAAATTTGAGAAATATGAGGAGATCGTCAATTAAGGGACGTGGCCCAGGTCATGGTGCTGCTGGTGAAGCTCCTGTTGCAGGGAGAGGACGTGGTCGATCTGTGCCAGCTACACGCACAAGTGAAACCCCTTCCTCAGGTGCGTATAAGCAACAGAACCTGCAGCGATATTTGGTCGGGCCTAATGTGGCTCTACGAATGGTGAGGCCAGAACAAGTACAGGCGATAGTAGATTGGGTTGCTGACAGTGGATCCAGTTCCTTCACATTGTCTCCCACCCAGTCTCCTGCTGAAAGATCAGAGTTGGCACCTGCAGCCCATGTCCATCAGTCTTTCACCTCACCCTCTTGCAAATCAGCCAAGCAGTCTGAGCCCCAAATCATGCAGCAGTCTCTTCTGCTTTTTGATGACTCTGTTAGCAGGGTTTCCCAGGACCATCCACCTATTTCTGCCCCAGAATTGGAAGAGATTGAGTGCACCGATGCCCAACCACTTATGTTTCAAGATGATTACATGGGAGGACCGTCGCAGCACGTCTCGGATGATGACGAAAAACAGGTGCCAACTGCTGGGGCTTTCGAAAGTGTGCAGACTGACAAGGAGGGCAGGGGGGAAGACTGGGTGGAAGATGATGTGGAGGACGATGAGGTCCTTGACCCCACATGGAATCAAGGTCATGCGAGTGACCTGTGTAGTTCGGAGGAAGAGGCGGTGTTTGCACAGAGTCATCAGCACAGCAGTAGGGTACAAAAGCGGAGCGGCCGTCCCCTAGAAATTACGCCTGCTACTGCCCACCGCAGCAAGGGACCAAGCACACCAAAGCCAGCTCCAAGGAGTTCCCTGGCTTGGCAGTTCTTCAGACAATGTGCTGAAGATAAGACATGAGTGGTTTGCATGCTGTGCAATCAGAGCCTGAAGCGAGGCATAAACGTTCTCAACCAAAGCACAACCTGCATGACCAGGCATCTAAGTGCAAATCACGAGCTGCAGTGGAGTAGACACCTCAAAAACCAAGAAAGTTCTCTGGCTCCACCTGCTTCCTCTTCTGCTGCAGTCTCGGCCTCTTCATCCACCTCTGGAGTGACAGTGCCACCCGCCACCCTGCAAACAGAGGATCTGCCAGCAACACCACCATCTGGGTCGCCAAGCATCTCCACATTGTCCCACGGAAGCGTTCAGCTCTCCATCTCCCAAACACTGGAGCGGAAGAGGAATTACCCCCCTACCCATCTGCGATCCCTGGCCCTGAATGCCAGCATTTCAAAATTACTGGGAGTTTTTCCTCAAATGCAGGCATTCACTTAATCTGGCTCAAGACAGACACCTTTAGATTGAATCGCAGGGTGCTTTTACGCAGATTGAAAAACTCAGCATGTTATCTTTGTATGGTTCAGAAACGCCCACACCTCTATGCTGGATTGTCGTAAGCTCCTCCGCAAGATGTCATAAACTGCACAATAGTGAGAGTACCTCCGGCACAGTTAAAACATTCTGTTTTATTAAACTCACAGAAATAAAATGATTTTTCAGAATATCATTACAGCAATAGTCTTTCGCACAGCCCGACCCGGGTTTCGCATGTAGCTTTGTCAGGGGCGAGAATCTAATACACCTAGGGTAGGAGGTTATTTAACCTCCTCCCCCCATGTTACACTCCTGATTATTGTAAATTGCATTATCCATCCAGTTGCAAGCAAAGTAAGTTCTCTAAACTTGGAGTTTCTGAACCATACAAAGATGACATGCTGAGTTTTTCAATCTGCGTAGAAGCACCTTGCGATTCAACCTAAAGGTGTCTGTCTTGAGCCAGATTAAGTGAATACCTGCATTTGAGGAAAAACGCTCCGTATGAATGAGGAGCAGAGTGGTCCCACCATACTGACACTTTACAATTGTGATGAACCCACTTCATCCTAGGAGACCAGCAGCGCAAGTACCATTGAAACCTAGTGATTTCATTGCTTTCAAAATTACTGGCCTTTGAAATGTTGTCATTTCGTCTGGTGGAGACGGACAGTTTTAAAGGCCTTATGGCGGTGGCTGTCCCACAGTACGTCGGGCCCAGCCACCACTACTTTTCCAGGCGAGCCATCCCTTCCCTGCACAACCAAGTGTGGGACAAAATCAGGTGTGCACTGCACAACGCCATCTGTGGCAAGGTGCACCTCACTACGGATATGTGGACCAGTAAGCATGGTCAATGACTGCAGTCATTGAGCATGGACTCCCATATTGTTGAGTGGATTAGGCAGTGGCTGAGTGACAGACAACAGAGGGTTGTAGTCAATGGAGAACATTCAAAACAAGGTAATGTTACCAGTGGGGTTCCACAGGGATCTGTACTGGGACCGATTTTGTTTAATATCTTCATAAGTGATATTGCAAAAGGCCTCGCTGGTAAGGTTTGTCTTTTTGCTGATGACACAAAGATATGTAACAAGGTTGATGTTCCTGGAGGGAAACGCCAAATGGAAAAGGATTTAGGAAAACTAGAAGAATGGTCAGAACTCTGGAAACTGAAATTTAATGTGGATAAGTGCAAGATAATGCACCTGGGGCGTAAAAACCCAAGGGCAGAATATAGAATATTTGACACAGTCCTGACCTCAGTATCTGAGGAAAGGGATTTAGGAGTAATTATTTCAGAAGACTTAAAGGTGGGAAGACAATGTAATAGAGCAGCACGAAATGCCAGCAGAATGCTTGGATGTATAGGGAGAGGTATAAGCAGTAGAAAGAGTGAAGTGCTTATGCCGCTGTACAGAACACTGGTGAGACCTCACTTGGAGTATTGTGCGCAGTACTGGAGGCCATATCTCCAGAAGGATATAGATACTCTAGAGAGAGTTCAGAGAAGAGCTACTAAACTAGTACATGGATTGCAGGATAAAACTTACCAGGAAAGGTTAAAGGACCTTAATATGTATAGCTTGGAAGAAAGAAGAGACAGAGGGGATATGATAGAAACTTTTAAATACATAAAGGGAATCAACTCGGTAAAGGAAGAGAGCATATTTAAAAGAAGAAAAACTACCACAAGAGGACACAGTTTTAAATTAGAGGGGCAAAGGTTTAAAAGTAATATAAGGAAGTATTACTTTACTGAGAGAGTAGTGGATGCATGGAATAGCCTTCCTGCAGAAGTGGTAGCTGCAAATACAGTGAAGGGGTTTAAGCATGCATGGGATAGGCATAAGGCCATCCTTCATATAAGATAGGGCCGGGGGCTATCCATAGTATTCAGTATATTGGGCAGACTAGATGGGCCAAATGGTTCTTATCTGCCGACACATTCTATGTTTCTATGTTTCTATGTTATATCTCCATAACAGCACACTGGGTAAATGCAGCGGCGGCTGGGCCTGAGGGGGATAGCAGTTTGGCGCATGTCCTTCCACCCCCGAGGATAGCAGGGCGCTTCAGTTTGCCTCCTGGTGCTTCCTCCTCCTACTCCGCTTCCTCATCCTCTACCGGCTCCTCATCCGGTCAGCGTAACACCTTCACCACCAACTTCAGCACAGCCAGGGGTAAATGACAGCAGACAGTTTTGAAACTTATCTGTTTGGGGGACAAACCGCACACCGCGCAGGAGCTGTGGACGGGCCTTGAACAACAGACCGATGAGTGGTTGGTGCCAGTGAGCCTCAAGCCAGGCCTGGTGGTGTGCGATAATGGGCGATATCTCGTAGCAGCTCTGGGACTAGCCAGTTTGACGCACATTCCTTGCCTGGCACATGTGCTGATGAATTTGGTGTTGCAGAGATTCCTTAAAAATTACCCCGATATGTCAGAGCTGCTGCATAAAGTGCAGGCTGTCTGTGCATGCTTTTGGCGTTCTCACCCTGCTGCTGCTCGCCTGTCAGTGCTGCAGCCTAACTTCAGCCTTTAGACGATATTATGCTGTTTGTAGGCTCTCATAGATCACTTGTGAAGATTTTCCAGTTATTTGACCAATATGGCAAATATGCTGGGCTTAATATAAACTGGTCTAAATCAACCTGTATCACAATCGATCCTCTGAACAATTTTATACCAGGACTGGAAATTCATTCAATGATTATATTCAGTTGAACGTGGCCCCTAAAATACAACAAATTAGGAAGAAAATAGACGCTTGGAAAAGATTATACGTCTCGATGGCAGGACGGATTTCTTTGGTTAAAATGTGCCTACTACCTTCTCTGAATTATATATAGTGGAATTTTCTGGTAATAATCCCCAAAAAAACATTAAAAATAATAGCTAGCCTCTTAATGGAGTTTATATGGAGAGGGAAAAAACCAAGGATAAAAGCACAAATATTGTATATCTAAGAGAGGGAGGGCGGTTTATCCGTCCCAGATTTGGAACTTTATTTTGTTGCTGGTCATATAAAAAACATGATAATGTGGAGTAATACGCCAAGATATAAGTCTATGATCACAGGGATAAATTATCGGTTAGAAAATTGTAATATCTTCCAATTAATAGAAGCAGAAATTTTGCCACAACAGGGAAGTAGTAAGATTCCGATATTTAAATTGATGTATAGGGTCTGGAAGGAAGCAAGAGGGTTGTGGTCCCAGTTTGGACCCCATGCTGACACCTTATTGTGGGATAATACCCACCTTACAGAACTAAAGTCAATCGAGCAGAAAATTTGGTGGAAACAAGGAGTCTATAAATTGGGTCAGGTATGGAGACAGGGGGACATAATACTATATGAAGATCTTAAAAAGGAGTATGGTATGGGCAATATAGAGCTGAGGTTTTTCTATCTGCAACTAAAACAAGCACTGCGAACTTTGCTAGGAAAAGGCACACAAATTGATATCCTCCCGCAGCCGTTAATGAATATCTTCAAGATTACACCCGGGGGGAAATTAATTTCTAAAATTTACGAATGTTTGTTACATCAAAAGTCCAAGGAAAAAGCAGTTAATAGTTTAATGCATAAATAGAAAGACGCTATAAACCCCCAGCAAGAAGAGTTTTGGGAATTGGCCATAAAATAATAAAATAGGGTGTCAAAGAACTTTTTCCATAGGATTACCCAATTCAATATATTATACCGCCTGTATTACTCCCCTAAGATATTAATGAAGTGCTATAAAACTAAAGTGTTTAGTTGTTTAAAATGTGGGGAGGAAGGGGTGGATGATGTCCACATACTATGGACATATATAAAGATCCAAGAATTCGAGGGAAAGGTCAATGACAGAATAGAGCAATACCATTGGTTTAAAGTCCCCAGCCAATTTGAGACATGTATACTGTGGGTGATGGATAAAATGGATACCCCACAACATCGGGAAATTGCTTCCAAACTCCTTTTTTAAGCTCGGAAATGTATTATTGGACATTGGGGAGGCAGTGCGGTACCCATGGTTAGGGAATGGGAGAAGGTTACTAGAATCTCACATGTTAGAGATGAATTCCATCTTGAAAATATCAAAAAAAAAACTAAACTTTTTTTGTATGAAGAAAAAAAATAACAATAAGGATTTATAGATTAAAAAAAAGAAGAAACAGTAAGAAAAGTATTGATAACGCTTTATATCATATAAAAGTGATTGAACTAATGACTCTACATATTAAAACAAAAAAATAATAATTGTCTGTTACATTTTCGGGTGAAATTCACCAATTTTTGGGTGTGATGTACCACTGCTATACCTAGTAGACAGGTTAAAAAAATACTATAATTTGTCTGTTACATTTTCGGGTGAAATTCACCAATTTTTTGGTGTGATGTACACCTCCTCTACCTAGTTTACAGCTTAATACATTTCACAAATTTTTTTGTTACATTCTTGGGTTGACATTTTAAAATTATGGACTCGAATTAACCCCTGCTCTGCATAGGTGACAGGGAAAAAATTCTGAAATTCTTCTTTAATTGATGCGCGCCACCTCCTTTCATTCAATGCTTAAACTTTAAAGGGCTTCTGTCACCCCCCAACCCCCAATTTTCAGTTTTTGACTTATACTATTTGTTAATGTAAGCAGATTCCATATATGCCCCTCTTACCTCGGGCTGTGCAGTAATTACAGTAAAAAACATACTTTTATTATATGTAAATTTCTTCACTACCAGCAAGTTGGGCGGACTTGCTGGTAGCCGCCGCATCCTCTGTTTGAAAAAACGCCCCCTTTTCCACTTGATTGACAGGGCCAGCGAGCGCTCTCCTCCTCTCGCTGGCCCTGCCGGCAGCCTCAAATCCCGCGCCTGCGCCGTACCGGTCATCATTCGGCGCAGACGCTCTGAGAGAAGGACGCTCGCTTGGCCGCTCCTTCCTCAGTGCACCTGCGCCGATGACGTCAGCCCTACACGCGGAAGAGAGGTCTTCTCTTCCGGGTGTAGGGCTGACGTCATCGGCGCAGGCGCACTGAGAAAGGAGCGGCCGTCCTTCTCTCAGAGGATGCGGTGGCTACCAGCAAGTCCGCCCAACTTGCTGGTAGAGAAGCGATTTACATATAATAAAAGTAAGTTTTTTACTGTAATTACTGCACAGCCCGAGGTAAGAGGGGCATATATGGAATCTGCTTACATTAACAAATATAATAAGACAAAAACTGAAAATTAGGGGTTGGGGGGTGACAGAAGCCCTTTAACAAGTTGTCCCACGTTTGCGCTTCAATAATTAGTCCCACGTTTGCGCTTCAATAATTTGTCCCACGTTTGCGCTTTAATAACTTTTCCCATATTTCCGCTCAATCAAAATAAAATTTCATCCATTTATCTCCCTTGGATGTGGTCTCTTTCTCATGCTCCCTCTCTGGCGTGGGAACCCTGATTCGCCGATAACCGTGATCAACATGGTAGGCTCAGAAAAGAACAACGAAAGTTGATAGTGAAGAAATTCAAATGCATGGTGGACGTCACGGGGGCACCTCTGCATAGGTGACAGGAACATACATTTAAAAAAATCGGCTGTTACATTGTCAGGTAACATTTTACCAATTTTGCCGTATAGAAACCCCTGCTCTGCATAGGTGACAGGGAAAAAAAATTCAGAAATTCTTCTTTAATTCATGCGCGCCACCTCCTTTTATTCAATGCATAAACTTTAACAAGTTGTCCCACATTTGCGCTTTAATAATTTGTCCCACGTTTGCGCTTTAATAATTTGTCCCACATTTGCACTTGAATAACTTTTCCCATATTTCCGCTCAATCAAAATAAAATTTTATCCATTTATCTCCCTTGGATGTGGTCTCTCTTTCTCACGCTCCCTCTCCGGCGTGGAACCCTGATTCGTCGATAACTGTGATCAACATGGTAGGCTCAGAAAAGAACATCGAAAGTTGATAGAGAAGATATCCAAATGGATGGTGGACGTCACAGGGACGTGCGATTATGCAGAAGTTATCTAGAGTCAACAAAGCGGCAGCAGGGCCTCTCCTGGCTAATGTTTCCAAATCCAAAATACCACATTCCCTATAATTTTTTATAATCATTCCAATAACAGGCCATCTTAAGAGTACTGTATTGTTATTTATCGTCACTACCTCCCCGAGTCGGGAGTGGGTAATTGCCGCGCGCCCCCTCCTTTCCTTCAATTCTTCCGTTTTAATAGCTTCTCCCACATTTCCGCTCGATCACAATTAAATTTCATGCATTGATCTCCCTTGGATGTGGTCTCTCTTTCTCACGCTCCCTCTCCGGGGTGGAACCCTGATTCGCCGATAACCGTGATCAACATGGTAGGCGTAGAAAAGGACATCGAAAGTTGATAGAGCAGATATCTAATTGGATCGTGAACATTAGGGGGACGTGCGACATGGTGGGGCAGTATGTTTGCACACGCCTACACGAACTGACTGATGGTTCTGCCCACTGAAACTTCTGGGTCTCCAAATTGGGCACATGGCCTGAGCTTGCCCTTTACGCCTTGTAGGTGCTGGCCTGACCTGCATCCAGTGTATTGTCTGAACGTGTGTTTAGCACGACTGGAGGGGGTTATCACAGGTTATATTTCCCAATGTTTTGGGGTGTACCCTAATATAAAAAATATAAAAATAAATTCAAAACAAAAAAGCAGTGTAGGCTACCTCCTCCTCCTCCACCGCCGCTTCCACCTACACCGCCACAACCACCGTTTCCTCAACCTCCTACTCCTTATGGACCTCGTCCTCCTAGATCAAGATTATTATTTTTAATTTGTATGTATTTTATGTTATTTGAAGTCATTTTCCTATCCACATTTGTTTGCAGAGCACTTGCCATGCACGTAATCGCACTTTGCTGGCATTTGCAGCCCTCTAGCCCTTCCTGTGACATTTTTAGAGCCATTTCAGTGCTCAAAAGTTCGGGTCCCCATTGACTTCAATGGGGTTCGGGGTCAAGTTCGGGTCCCGAACTCAAACTTTTATTTGAAGTTTGGCCGAACCCGTTGAACCCGCATATCCAGGTGTCTGCTCAACTCTAGTTAGGACTAGAGTTCAGCGGACACCTGGATGTTCGGGTTCGGCAGGTTCGGCCGAACTTGAAAAAAAAATTCGGGTTCGGGACCCGAACTTGACCCCGAACCCGAACCCCATTGAAGTCAATGGGGACCCGAACTTTTGAGCACTAAAATGGCTGTAAAAATGTCATGGAAAGAGCTAGAGGGCTGCAAAAGGCAGCAAAATGTGCGTAAGAGCATGGCAAATGCTCTGCAAACAAATGTGGATAGGGAAATGAATTAAAAAAACATAAAAGACCTTAAAAAAATTATAATTAGGAATAATGTAGGAGGAAGAGGTTGAGGAGGCGGTGAATGGGTGGATGTGGCCGTGTAGGCTCACGTGGTGGTCTAGGTGGAAGCGGCGGCGAAGGAGGAATAGGTAGCCAACACAGATGTGTGTTATTTTGCATTTTTACATAGGGGTGTCCCCCAAAATATTGGGACATCTAAAAAAATAAAAAGGAAAAAGTGCACTTGAGTACAAGGATGGATGGTTGAGGCTGTTAGAACTGTCTATTCTGCACAAGGTACAGACAAGTCCTGAGGGATCCAAGCCTGGTTCATTTTAATGAATGTGAGCTTGTCCACGTTGGCTGTGGACAGGCGGCTGCGTCTCTCTGTAATGACGCCTCCTGTCGTGCTAAATACACGTTCAGAGGCCAGCAGGCCAGCAGCTCCAAGGCATACAGGGCAAGCTCTGGCCATGTGGACAATTTGGAGACCCAGAATTTGAATGGGGCAGAACCATCAGTCAGTACATGTAGGCGTGTGCACAGGTACTGTTCCACCATGTTGTTCAAATGCTAACACGCTCCATATCAGCAGTTGGGGCCGGTTGTTGCGGCGAGGTGACAAAGCTTTTCCACATGTCGGCCATGCTAACCCTGCCTTCTGAGGTGCTGGCGCTGACACAGCTGCGTTGGCGACCTCTTTCTCCTCCCCTGCCTTCGCCTTGTGCTTCCACTTGTCCCCCGGCGTCAGTCGGGAATGCTCTTAGAAGCGCGTCTAGCAGCGTGCGCCTGTAGTCGCGCATCTTCCGATCACGCTCCAGTGAGGGAATTAAGGACGGCACATTGTCTTTGTAACGGGGATCCAGCAGGGTGGCCACCCAGTAGTCAGCACACGTTAAAATGTGGCAACTCTGCTGTCGTTGCGCAGGCACTGCAGCATGTAGTCGCTCATGTGTACCAGGCTGCCCAGAGGTAAGGACAAGCTGTCCTCTGTGGGAGGCGTATCGTCTGCGTCCTCCGTATCCCCCCAGCCATGCACCAGTGATGGGCCCAAGCTGCGTTGGATGCCACCCCGCTGTGAACATGCTTCATCCCCATCCTCCTCCTCGTCCTCCAGTAGTGGGTCCTGGCTGGCCAAATTTGTTCCTGGCCTCTGCTGTTGCAAAAATCCTCTTTCTGAGCCACTTCTAAAAGACTGGCCTGAAAGTGTTAGAGATGACCCCTCTTCCTCCTCCTCGTCCTGGGCCACATCCTCTTCCATCATTGCCCTAAGTGTTTTTTTAACGAGACATAGAAGTGGTATTGTAACGCTGATAACGGCGTCATCGCCACTGGCCATGTTGGTGGAGTACTCTAAACAGCACAACAGGGCACACAGGTCTCGCATGAAGGCCCAGTCATTGGTGGTGAAGTGGTGCTGTTCCGCAGTGCGACTCACCCGTGCGTGCTGCAGCTAAAACTCCACTATAGTCTGCTGCTGCTCGCACAGTGTCTCCAGCATGTGCAAGGTGGAGTTCCACCTGGTGGGCACGTCGCATATGAGGCGGTAAGCGGGAAGGCCAAAGTTACGCTGTAGAGCAGACAGCCGAGCGGCGGCAGGATGAGAATGCTGGAAGCGCGCACAGACGGCCCGCACTTTATGCAGCATCTCAGACATGTCAGGGTAGTTGTGAATGAATTTCTGCACCACCAAATTCAGCACATGCGACAGGCAAGGGATGTGTGTCAAACCGGCTAGTCCCAGAGCTGCAACGAGATTTTTGCCCATTATCGCACACCACCAGGCCGGGCTTGAGGCTCGCTGGCAGCAACCACTCGTCGGTCTGTTGTTCTATACCCCGCCACAACTCCTGCGCGGTGTGGGGCCTGTCCCCCAAACACATCAGTTTCAGAACGGCCTGCTGATGTTTACCCCTGGCTGTGCTGAAGTTGGGGGTGAAGGTCTGTCGCTGACCGGAAGAGGAGGTGGTAGAAGAGGAGGAGGAAGCCGAGTAGGAAGAGGAGGCAACAGGAGGCAAAGAATGATGCCCTGCGATCCTTGGTGGCGGAAGGACGTGCGCCAAACAGCTCTCCGCCTGGGGCCCGGCCTCCACTACATTTACCCAGTGTGCAGTTAGGGAGATATAGCGTCCCTGGCCGTGCTTACTGGTCCACGTATCTGTGGTTAGGTGGACCTTGCCACAGATGGCGTTGCGCAGTGCACACTTGATTTTATCCGATACTTGGTTGTGCAGGGTGGGCACGGCTCTCCTGGAGAAGTAGTGGCGGCTGGGAACGACATACTGTGGGACAGCAAGCGACATGAGCTGTTTGAAGCTGTCTGTCTCCACCAGCCTGAATGACAGCATTTCAAAGGCCAGCAGTTTAAAAATGCTGGCATTCAGGGCCAGGGATCGAGAGTGGCTAGGTGGGAATTTACACTTTCTATCAAAGGTTTGTGAGATGGAGAGCTGAACGCTTCCGTGTGACATGGTGGATAGTGATGAGCGGGTGGTGCCATATTCGATTTTGACAAAATTCGCGAATATTCGCTTGAATATTCGTCTCATATTCGTCGATATCGAATATTCGTCATTATTCTAGTTATCGCGATTAATATGCGATTTTAATAATCGAGTATTGCAATTTTAACTTAAAGGGTTTCTGTCACCCCGCAAAACTCATATATATTTTTTTGGATAGTTAGATTGCTCATAGTGCGATATAGCAGAATATAATGCTCTTACTTACTTTCATGCGGCCGATTCTTTATAAAACGAACTTTTATAATATGTAAATGAGGGCTCTACCAGCAAGTAGGGCGTCTACTTGCTGGTAGCTGCTGCAGAAATCCGCCCCCTCGCCGTGTTGATTGACAGGGCCAGCCGTGATCTCCTCCTCCGGCCGGCCCTGTCAGTAATTCAAAAATCGCGCGCCTCGCGTCATTCGGCGCAGGCGCTCTGAGATGAGGAGGCTCGTATCCTCAGCACTCCCTCAGTGCGCCTGCGCCGATGACGTCTTCTCTTTCGGTGATGTCATCGGCGCAGGCGCACTGAGGGAGTGCTGAGGATACGAGCCTCCTCATCTCAGAGCGCCTGCGCCGAATGACGCGAGGCGCGCGATTTTTGAATTACTGACAGGGCCGGCCGGAGGAGGAGATCACGGCTGGCCCTGTCAATCAACACGGCGAGGGGGCGGATTTCTGCAGCAGCTACCAGCAAGTAGACGCCCTACTTGCTGGTAGAGCCCTCATTTACATATTATAAAAGTTCGTTTTATAAAGAATCGGCCGCATGAAAGTAAGTAAGAGCATTATATTCTGCTATATCGCACTATGAGCAATCTAACTATCCAAAAAAAAAAAAATGAGTTTTGCAGGGTGACAGAAACCCTTTAAGGTAACTTTCCTATTGGTTTGATATCTAGAATTAGCGAAGATGACGAATATGACGAATGTATTCGTCATATTCCTCAAAACGAAGATAACGAAGTATTCTCCATCTTCGTTTTAGCTCCATATTCATCAACTTCGCTAATTCTAGCAATCAAATAGGAAAGTTGACTAGAGACAGCTAAGTTTTTCATTCGCAATGCGAATTGCGATTTCAACTTAGCACTGCTATATTCCATATTCTTTAACTTCGTTAATTCTAGCAAGCTGACCCATTAGAAACACAGCTCTAAGTTGAAATCGCAATTCGATTAATATAACTTGAAGCATTGCGATTTCAACTTAATTCTCACATCCGACAGTACATTCTAGTATGGAGGCGTTCCCATGGTGATGGGGACGCTCCATGAGCACGGAAGTCGGCAGGAGCGGTAACGGGCACTGACTGGAGCAGCCAGGAAGCCAGGAATCCGCAGGACAGGTAAGAAATACTTTTAGGAAGTGGGAAAGAAAAAAATATAACAAAAAATAAATAAAAAATATTCGAAATAGCCAATTTATAGTGCTATATTCAAAATATTCGCGAATTAGCGAAATGCCGATATTCGCTAAAAAAATTCGCTATTCGAATATTCACGCTCAACACTAAAGGTGGAGATGCTTGATGACGCAGGTGGTGTTGTTGGTGGCACATCCTCTGTTTGCTGGGCGGCAGATGCCAACGTTCCTCCAGAGGCGGAGGAAGAGGCCGAGGCAGCAGCAGAAGAGGGAGCCCTTTCTTGGTTTTGAAGGTGCTTACTCCACTGCAGCCCGTGTCTCGCATGTACAGTACAGACCAAAAGTTTGGACACACCTTCTCATTCAAAGAGTTTTCTTTATTTTCATGACTATGAAAATTGTAGATTCACACTGAAGGCATCAAAACTATGAATTAACACATGTGGAATTATATACATCACAAACAATTGTGAAACAACTGAAAATATGTCATATTCTAGGTTCTTCAAAGTAGCCACCTTTTGCTTTGATTACTGCTTTGCACACTGAAGGCATTCTCTTGATGAGCTTCAAGAGGTAGCCCCCTGAAATGGTTTTCACTTCACAGGTGTGCCCTGTCAGGTTTAAAAAGTGGGATTTTTTGCCTTATAAATGGGGTTGGGACCATCAGTTGCGTTGAGGAGAAGTCAGGTGGATAAACAGCTGATAGTCCTACTGAATAGACTGTTAGAATTTGTATTATGGCAAGAAAAATGCAGCTAAGTAAAGAAAAACGAGTGGCCATCATTACTTTAAGAAATAAAGGTCTGTCAGTCAGCAGAAAAATTGGTTAAACTTTGAAAGTAAGGGCTATTTGACCATGAAGGAGAGTGATGGGGTGCTGCGCCAGATGACCTGGCCTCCACAGTCACCGGACCTGAACCCAATCAAGATGGACCGCAGAGTGAAGGCAAAAGGGCCAACAAGTGCTAAGCATCTCTGGGAACTCCTTCAAGACTGTTGGAAGACCATTTCAGGGGACTACCTCTTGAAGCTCATCAAGAGAAGGCCAAGAGTGTGCAAAGCAGTAATCAAAGCAAAAGGTGGCTACTTTGAAGAACCTAGAATATGACATATTTTCAGTTGTTTCACACTTTTTTGTTATGTATATAATTCCACATGTGTTAATTCATAGTTTTGATGACTTCATAGTCACGAAAATAAAGAAAACTCTTTGAATGAGAAGGTGTGTCCAAACTTTTGGTCTGTACTGTAGATGCCTGGTCATGCAGGTTGTGCTAAGGTTCAGAACGTTAATTCCTCGCTTCAGGCTCTGATGGCACAGCGTGCAAACCACTCTGGTCTTGTCATCAGCACATTGTGTGAAGAAG
Source organism: Bufo bufo (assembly GCF_905171765.1). Taxonomy (NCBI): domain Eukaryota; kingdom Metazoa; phylum Chordata; class Amphibia; order Anura; family Bufonidae; genus Bufo; species Bufo bufo. The sequence goes on from NC_053390.1 coordinate 235,610,913, forward strand.
TGCCATGCCAGGGAACTCCTTGAAGCTGCCTTTGGTGTGCTCGGTCCCTGGTGACGGTGGCCAGTAGCAGGCGAACTGTTTTGGCGATGACTGCTCTGTTTTTGCACCCTGCTCCCGCTTTTGCTACGCTGTTGGCTCGGTCTCACCACTGCCTCTTCCTCTGAACTCTGAAAGTCAGTGGCACGACCTTCATTCCATGTGGGGTCTAGGACCTCATCGTCCCCTGCATCGTCTTCCACCCAGTCTTCCTCCCTGACCTCCTTTTCGGTCTGCAGTTGGCACCTGTGTTTCGTCATCATCAGAGACGTGCTGAGGTGGTATTCCCATGTCCTCATCAGGAAACATAAGTGGTTGTGCGTCAGTGCATTCTATGTCTTCCACCCCTGGGGAAGAACTAGGTGGATGCCCTTGGGAATCCCTGCCAGCAGAGTCTTCGAACAGCATAAGAGACTGCTGCATGACTTGAGGCTCAGACAGGTTCCCCGATATGCACGGGGGTGAAGTGACAGACTGATGGGCATGGGTTTCAGGCGCCACCTGTGCGCTTTCTGCAGAAGACTGGGTGGGAGATAATGTGAACGTGCTGGATCCACTGTTGGCCACCCAATTGACTAGCGCCTGTACTTGCTCAGGCCTTACCATCCTTAGAACGGCATTAGGCCCGACCAAATATCGCTGTAGATTCTGGCGGCTACTGGGACCTGAGCTAGTAGGTTCAGTCGGACATGTAGCTGTGGCAGAACGGCCACGTCCTCTCCCTGCACCAGAGGCTCCACCAACACCACGACCATGACCACGTCCCTTATTAGATGTTTGCCTCATAGTTAGAGTTCACAAAGAAAAGTAAAAAGTGGTTAAGTCTGTTAAAAATAATTAACCGCCAATAAAAACCCTGATGTAGGGTATTGCACTAAATGTTTTTTTTTTTTTTAACTCTATATGACAGCAGTATTTGTGGCATAAATTTCACAGTAATTTATGCACGTCTAATCCCAGATGTGCATTATATAAGAGGGTTTTTTACCCCAGTAAGCACAAAGCCGTATTTGTGGCCTAAATGTGACACTCACTTATGCATGTCTAATCCCAGATGTGCAGTATATCAGAGGGTTTTTTCACCCCAGTAACCAAAAAGCTGTATTTCTGGCCTAAATGTGACAGTCACTTATGCACGTCTAATCCCAGATGTGCAGTATATCAGAGGGTTTTTTCACCCCAGTAACCAAAAAGCCGTATTTCTGGCCTAAATGTGACAGTCACTTATGCACGTCTAATCCCAGATGTGCAGTATATTAGAGGGTTTTTTCACCCCAGTAAGCACAAAGCCGTATTTGTGGCCTAAATGTGACACTCACTTATGCACGTCTAATCCCAGATGTGCAGTATATCAGAGGGTTTTTTCACCCCAGTAACCAAAAAGCCGTATTTCTGGCCTAAATATGACAGTCACTTATGCACGTCTAATTCCAGATGTGCAGTATATGAAACAGATGTTTTTTTTTCACCCCAGTAAGCACAGAGCCGTATTTCTGGCCTAAATGTGACACTCACTTATGCATGTCTAATCCCAGATGTGCAGTATACCAGAGGGTTTTTTCACCCCAGTAAGCACAAAGCCGTATTTCTGGCCTAAATGTGACAGTCACTTATGCATGTCTAATCCCAGATGTGCAGTATATTTGAGGGTTTTTTCACCCCAGTAAGCATAAAGCCATATTTCTGGCCTAAATATGACACTCACTTATGCATGTCTAATCCCAGATGTGCAGTATATCAGAGGGTTTTTTCACCCCAGTAAATAAAAAGCCGTAATTCTGGCCTAAATGTGACACTCACTTATGCACATCTAATCCCAGATGTGCAGTATATCAGAGGGTTTTTTCCCCACAGTAAGCACAAAGCCATATTTCTGGCCTAAATGTGACACTCACTTATGCACGTCTAATCCCAGATGTGCAGTATATGAAACAGATGGTTTTTTTTCACGCCAGTATGCCCCAGTATGGTAAAGCCGTATTTGTGTCCTACATTTTACAGTCACTTATGCATGTCTAATCCCAGATGTGCAGTATATCAGAGGGTTTTTTCCCCCCAGTAACTAAAAAGCCGTATTTCTGGCCTAAATGTGACACTCACTTATGCATGTCTAATCCGAGATATGCAGTATATCAGAGGGTTTTTTCACCCCAGTAAGCACAAAGCCGTATTTCTGGCCTAAATGTGACAGTCACTTATGCATGTCTAATCCCAGATGTGCAGTATATCAGAGGGTTTTTTAACCCCAGTAACCAAAAAGCCATATTTCTGGCCTAAATGTGACAGTCACTTATGCACGTCTAATCCCAGATGTGCAGTATATTAAAGGGTTTTTTCACCCCAGTAACCAAAAAGCTGTATTTCTGGCCTAAATGTGACAGTCACTTATGCACGCCTAATCCCAGATGTTCTGTATATCAGAGGGTTTTTTCACCCCAGTAACCAAAAAGCCGTATTTCTGGCCTAAATGTGACACTCACTTATGCACGTCTAATCCGAGATGTGCAGTATATTAGAGGTTTTTTTCACCCCAGTAAGCACAAAGCCGTATTTCTGGCCTAAATGTGACACTCACTTATGCATGTCTAATCCCAGATGTGCAGTATATGAAACAGATGTTTTTCTTTCACCCCAGTATGCCCCAGTATGAGAAAGCCGTATTTGTGGCCTAGATTTCACAGTCACTTATGCACTTTCTAATCCCATATGTGCAGTATATCAGAGGGTTTTTTCACCTCAGTAAGCAAAAAGCTGTATTTCTGGCCTAAATGTGACACTAATTTATGCACATCTAATCCTAGATGTGCTTTATATGAAACAGATGTTTTTTTTTTACCTTAGTAAGCAAAAAGCTGTATTTTTGGCCTAAATGTGACACTCACTTATGCATGTCTAATCCCATATGTGCACTATATGAAACAGAAGTTGTCAGTCGCCAAGACTATGGGATGAACAACATCATTCCACTGCTCCAAGTCCTGGAACAGATGCTAGTAAATCTGGCTGGTCAGGGGACTGGAGACGTGGCACCTAGATCTCACGGCCAGATGAGCCCTGTGGGGGCTGAACTGGAGGAGGAAGAGGAGGACATTGGAGCACAAACAATGTGTAGCAAAATGGGTGTTTTTTCTACACAGGTGCCACTAGAGGAGTAGCAGGAGCAGCCAGAGGAGCTACAGGGCGATGAGGAAGAGGAAGCAGAGGACCCTGAAACACCGTGGCAGTATGCAGTGGAGATGGAGGCAGGGTGTCCCTCTGAGTCACTTGCGCAAATGGCCCGATGCATGCTCACTTGCTTGGGTAGTGACAGCCGAATTGTAACCTTTCGGGAGAGGGATGACTTCTGGCTCTCCACCTTGTTGGACCCTTGCTACCAGTCCAAAATGGGGGCCTTTTTTGCACCTGCTTTGAGGGAGGACAAACTGAACTACTATAGAGACATCCTATGTAGTCAGCTGACCGCTGACTATCTGCACCATCGTCCATCCTCTCGCAGGTCTGACTGGGGGGCACTTTGCGCTCACGTTCCACTGCCATGGCTGCTGGGGAGGAGTGGAGTGGCAGGAGCAGTACCAGCTCCATCATGAGTAGCCTGAGTCTAGAGTCGCTGATGAGCAGCTTTCTTCATCCGCATAGTGAAGAAACGACTCACCAGCAGCTAGACGTATAGCAGAACCAGCAGGTGGTGGCATACTTGGAATGCACCCTGCCAGCCGTCATTGAAGCTCCGCTGGACTACTGGGCAGCCAAACTGAGTTCGCCCTGGAAAAGCTGTCCTGCCCGACCAGTAGTGTGGCATCAGAGTGGGTTTTTAGTGCGGCGGGGCCATATTTACCCCAAGGAGAACTCGCCTGTCCACCCAAAATGTGGAGAGACTGACCTTTGTCAAGATGAATCAGGCTTGGATCAGCTAGGATTTCCACCCACCAATTCCTGATGCATCAGACTAGATTATCCATGGTGCCACACCAACATTTTGACAAAAGAGACCGGTTTCTTATGGCTACCTGCCTCAGCTACTATTCTGATGCTGCCACACACTTGATGCCACACATCTGATGCCAAGTGCTCCTTCTTTCACCCACCATCTTCAGCGGGTACTGGTATTGCCACCTTCCTCCACACTATGTCACTTTGCCACTCTGTGGTCTCCTGATGCTGCTTCTACCTCCACTCTATGTCACCTTGCCACCCGGTGGCCTCCTTATGCTGCCGCCACCTCCACATTATGTCACCTTGCCACTCTGTGGTCTCCTCATGCTGCCGCTACCTCCACACTATGTCACCTAGGCACTCTGTGGTCTTCTCATGCTGCTGCCACCTCCACACTATCTCACCTTGCCACTCTGTGGCCTCCTGATGCTGCCGCCACCTCCATACTCTGTCATTGTGCCACTCTGTGGTCTCCTCATGCTGTTTTCACCTCACCGCTATGTCATAGGACCACTCTGTGGACTTCTCATGCTGTTCCCAGTCTCCCCACTTCATGACTGGGCCGCTATTTAGCCTTTTTGGCTTGGCTGACATCTTCATTTATTTGACCCTTCTTCAGATCTGTCAGAAGGAAAGTAAAATGAGATGCACAACGGATCCTCTCTGTGTAGCAGCTATAAGGCCTGCATGGTCCCATAAGAATTGGCTTAGGATTTGGTGCCAAAAGCAGGAGTTGGGTACAAAACACAGTAGACTTCCAAAAATTCCGTTCACGTGTCACCTCTGTTTTGGATCCACTTCTGTTTTTTTTGGGGGCATTAGCAATACTGATGGATTACTGACCAAATGCTGACCGAGCTGAGGCAGATGCTCAACATATAGGATCTGTTTTTTGTGGGTTATTGTTCTGACGGATCAGAGGAAGGGCAAAATAATCAGTGACATCAACACATACTTACTGCTGACACCCTCTCCACTCTGTCGGGGGGCTCTACTTGTATAAGCGTTTAATAGAACAGGTTCTGTAGACATCTATGTGGAATCAGCTGACGACGGTGTAAATGGAGTGCGCTTCTTCTTGTCACTAACATCGACCTGTAAGGCTGAGTTCATACTTGAGTTATTTGGTCAGTTTTGGCCCCATGACTGCCCAAATAAGTGAAGTATGCAGTGATTCTAAGAGCGACGCCTGTCATATGCATGTCATACTGACTCACAGTATTATTTCACTACCAAAGCAGAATCCTTATGCATGTTACTGCAAGTCAAGTGTTCTTCACCACAATAAAGGCTCTCTTCAGTTAGGAAATAGCTGTTTTTTAATGTAATTCACTGCAAATAAATTCGGATCAAATCATGTTTAACCATATGCATCTCATGGTCTTTCTTTCTTTCTATATATAAGCTATTGGTTATATATATATATATACAGTGGGATGCAAAAGTTTGGGCAACCTTGTTAATCGTCATGATTTTCCTGTATAAATCGTTGGTTGTTACGATAAAAAATGACAGTTAAATATATCATATAGGAGACACACACAGTGATATTTGAGAAGTGAAATGAAGTTTATTGGATTTACAGAAAGTGTGCTATAATTGTTTAAACAAAATTAGGCAGGTCCATAAATTTGGGCAACACAAAAAAGAAATGAAATCAATATTTAGTAGATCCTCCTTTTGCAGAAATTACAGCCTCTAAACGCTTCCTGTAGGTTCCAATGAGAGTCTGGATTCTGGTTGAAGGTATTTTGGACCATTCCTCTTTACAAAACATCTTTAGTTCATTCAGGTTTGATGGCTTCCGAGCATGGACAGCTCTCTTTAACCACTTAAGGACCACAGGTTTATACCCCCCTAAAGACCAGGTCCTTTTTTACAAATCTGCACTCCACAAATTTAGCGGTTTATTGCTCGGTCATGCAACTTACCACCCAAATGAATTTTACCTCCTTTTCTTCTCACTAATAGAGCTTTCATTTGGTGGTATTTCATTGCTGCTGACATTTTTACTTTTTTTGTTATTAATTGAAATTTAACGATTTTTTTTGCAAAAAAATGACATTTTTCACTTTCAGTTGTAAAATTTTGCAAAAAAAACAACATCCATATATAAATTTTGCTCTAAATTTATTGTTCTACATGTCTTTGATAAAAAAAAAATGTTTAGGTAAAAAAAAAAATGGTTTGGGTAAAAGTTATAGCGTTTACAAACTATGGTACAAAAATGTGAATTTCCGCTTTTTGAAGCAGCTCTGACTTTCTGAGCACCTGTCATGTTTCCTGAGGTTCTACAATGCCCAGACAGTACAAACACCCCACAAATGACCCCATTTCGGAAAGTAGACACCCTAAGGTATTCGCTGATGGGCATAGTGAGTTCATAGAACTTTTTATTTTTTGTCACAAGTTAGCGGAAAATGATGATTTTTTTTTTTTCTTACAAAGTCTCATATTCCACTAACTTGTGACAAAAAATAAAAACTTCCATGAACTCACTATGCCCATCAGCGAATACCTTGGGATGTCTTCTTTCCAAAATGGGGTCACTTGTGGGGTAGTTATACTGCCCTGGCATTCTAGGGGCCCTAATGTGTGGTAAGGAGTTTGAAATCAAATTCTGTAAAAAATGGCTGGTGAAATCCGAAAGGTGCTCTTTGGAATGTGGGCCCCTTTGCCCACCTAGGCTGCAAAAAAGTGTCACACATCTGGTATCTCCGTATTCAGGATAAGTTGGGGAATGTGTTTTGGGGTGTCATTTTACATATACCCATGCTGGGTGAGAGAAATATCTTGGCATAAGACAACTTTGTATTAAAAAATGGTAAAAGTTGTCTTTTGCCAAGATATTTCTCTCACCCAGCATGGGTATATGTAAAATGACACCCCAAAACACATTCCCCAACTTCTCCTGAATACGGAGATACCAGATGTGTGACACTTTTTTGCAGCCTAGGTGGGCAAAGGGGCCCATATTCCAAAGAGCACCTTTCGGATTTCACTGGTCATTTTTTACAGAATTTGATTTCAAACTCCTTACCACACATTTGGGCCCCTAGAATGCCAGAGCAGTATAACTACCCCACAAGTGACCCCCTTTTGGAAAGAAGACACCCCAAGGTATTCGCTGATGGGCATAGTGAGTTCATGGAAGTTTTTATTTTTTGTCACAAGTTAGTGGAATATGAGACTTTGTAAGAAAAAAAAAATCATCATTTTCCACTAACTTGTGACAAAAAATAAAAAATTCTAGGAATTCGCCATGCCCCTCACGGAATACCTTGGGGTGTCTTCCAGGGGCCCTAATGTGTGGTAAGTAGGTAAATGACCTGTGAAATCCTAAAGGTGCTCTTTGGAATATGGGCCCCTTTGCCCACCTAGGCTGCAAAAAAGTGTCACACATGTGGTTTTGCCGTATTCAGGAGAAGTTGGGGAATGTGTTTTGGGGTGTCATTTTACATATACCCATGCTGGGTGAGAGAAATATCTTGGCAAAAGACAACTTTTCCCATTTTTTTATACAAAGTTGGCATTTGACCAAGATATTTCTCTCACCCAGCATGGGTATATGTAAAATGACACCCCAAAACACATTCCCCAACTTCTCCTGAGTACGGCGATACCAGATGTGTGACATTTTTTGCAGCCTAGATGCGCAAAGGTGCCCAAATTCCTTTTAGGAGGGCATTTTTAGACATTTGGATACCAGACTTCTTCTCACGCTTTGGGGCCCCTAGAATGCCAGGGCAGTATAAATACCCCACATGTGACCCCATTTTGGAAAGAAGACACCCCAAGGTATTCAATGAGGGGCATGGCGAGTTCATCGAAATTTTTTTTTTTTGGCACAAGTTAGCGGAAATTGATATTTTTTTCTCACAAAGTCTCCCTTTCCGCTAACTTGGGACAAAAATTTCAATCTTTCATGGACTCAATATGCCCCTCACGGAATACCTGGGGGTGTCTTCTTTCCGAAATGGGGTCACATGTGGGGTATTTATACTGCCCTGGCATTCTAGGGGCCCTAAAGCGTGAGAAGAAGTCTGGAATATAAATGTCTAAAAAATTTTACGCATTTGGATTCCGTGAGGGGTATGGTGAGTTCATGTGAGATTTTATTTTTTGACACAAGTTAGTGGAATATGAGACTTAGCAAGAAAAAAAAAAAAATTTCCGCTAACTTGGGCCAAAAAAATGTCTGAATGGAGCCTTACAGGGGGGTGATCAATGACAGGGGGGTGATCAATGACAGGGGGGTGATCAGAGAGTCTATATGGGGTGATCATCCCCCCTGGAAGGCTCCAGGGAGACGCCTGTATGTGTTTTGCGGATCCGATCCATGTATCCGTGGATCCGTAAAAATCATACGGACATCTGAATGCAGCCTGACAGGTGGGTGATCAATGACAGGGGGGGGGTGATCAATGACAGTGGGGTGATCAGGGAGTCTATATGGGGTGATCACCCCCCCTGGAAGGCTCCAGGGAGACGCCTGTATGTGTTTGCGGATCCGATCCATCTATCAGTGGATCTGTAAAAATCATGTGGACATCTGAATGGAGCTTTACAGGGGGTTGATCAATGACAGGGGGGTGATCAGGGAGTCTATATGGGGTGATCACCACAGTCATTGATCACGCCCCTGTAAGGCTCCATTCAGACGTCCGTATGCGTTTTGCGGATCCGATCCATCTATCAGTGGATCCGTAAAAATCATGCGGACATCTGAATGGAGCTTTACAGGGGGTTGATCAATGACAGGGGTGTAATCAATGACAGGGGGGTGATCAGGGAGTCTATATGGGGTGATCACCACAGTCATTGATCACGCCCCTGTAAGGCTCCATTCAGACGTCCGTATGCGTTTTGCGGATCCGATCCATCTATCAGTGGATCCGTAAAAATCATGCGGACATCTGAATGGAGCTTTACAGGGGGTTGATCAATGACAGGGGGGTAATCAATGACAGGGGGGTGATCAGGGAGTCTATATGGGGTGATCACCACAGTCATTGATCACGCCCCTGTAAGGCTCCATTCAGATGTCCGTATGCGTTTTGCGGATCCGATCCATCTATCAGTGGATCCGTAAAAATCATACGGACATCTGAATGGAGCTTTACAGGGGGTTGATCAATGACAGGGGTGTAATCAATGACAGGGGGGTGATCAGGGAGTCTATATGGGGTGATCACCACAGTCATTGATCACGCCCCTGTAAGGCTCCATTCAGACGTCCGTATGCGTTTTGCGGATCCGATCCATCTATCAGTTGATCCGTAAAAATCATGCGGACATCTGAATGGAGCTTTACAGGGGGGTGATCAATGACAGGGGGGTAATCAATGACAGGGGGGTGATCAGGGAGTCTATATGGGGTGATCACCACAGTCATTGATCACGCCCATGTAAGGCTCCATTCAGACGTCCGTATGCGTTTTGCGGATCCGATCCATCTATCAGTGGATCCGTAAAAATCATGCGGACATCTGAATGGAGCTTTACAGGGGCGTGATCAATGACAGGGGGGTAATCAATGACAGGGGGGTGATCAGGGAGTCTATATGGGGTGATCAAGGGTGAATAAGGGGTTAATAAGTGACAGGGGGGGGTGTAGTGTAGTGGTGCTTGGTGCAACATATTACTGAGCTACCTGTGTCCTCTAGTGGTCGATCCAAACAAAGGGGACCACCAGAGGACCAGGTAGCAGGTATATTAGACGCTGTTATCAAAACAGCGTCTAATATACCTGTTAGGGGTTAAAAAAATCACATCTCCAGCCTGCCAGCGAACGATCGCCGCTGGCAGGCTGGAGATCCACTCTCTTACCTTCCGTTCCTGTGAGCGCGCGCGCCTGTGTGCGCGCGTTCACAGGAAATCTCGGCTCACGCGAGATGACGCCAATCGGCGTTAGTGTGACCTGGGAGCGCCGCAGAAATGACGCCTTTCGGCGTTAGCGTGGCGGGAAGTGGTTAAGTCACACCACAGATTTTCAATTATATTCAAGTCTGGGGACTGAGATGGCCATTCCAGAACGTTGTACTTGTTCCTCTGCATAAATGCCTTAGTGGATTTTGAGCAGTGTTTAGGGTCGTTGTCTTGTTAAAAGATCCGGCCCTGGCGCAGCTTCAGTTTTGTCACTGACTGCTGGACATTGGTCTCCAGAATCTGCTGATACTGAGTGGAATCCATGCGTCCCTCAACTCTGACAAGATTCTCAGTCCCTGCACTGGCCACACAGCCCCACAGCATGATGGAACCACCACCATATTTTACTGTAGGTAGCAGGTGTTTTTCTTGGAATGCTGTGTTCTTTTTCCTCCATGCATAACGCCCCTTCTTATTGGCAAATAACTCAATTTTAGTTTCATCAGTACACAGCACCTTATTCCAAAATTAAGCTGGCTTGTCCAAATGTGCTTTTGCCCACCTCAAGCGGCACTCTCGCATACAGCATCTCCTTGTGTAAAGTGCGCCGAATGGTTAAACGATGCACAGTGACTCCATCTGCAGCAAGATGATGTTGTAGGTCTTTGGTGCTGGTCTGTGGGTTGACTCTGACTGTTCTCACCATTCGTCGCTTCTGTCTATCCGAGATTTTTCTTGGTCTGCCACTTCGAGCCTTAACTTGAACTGAGCCTGTGGTCTTCCATTTCCTCAATATGTTCCTAACATAGGAAACAGACAGATGAAATCTCTGAGACAGCTTTCTGTATCCTTCCCCTAAACCATGATGGTGAACAATCTTTGTCTTCAGGTCATTTGAGAGTTGTTTTGAGACCCCCATGTTGCTACTCTTCAGAGATAATTAAAAGAGGAGGGAAACTTACAATTGACCCCCTTAAATACTCTTTCTCATAATTGGATTCACCTGTGTATGTAGGTCAGGGGTCACTGAGCTTACCAAGCGAATTTGAGTTCCAATAATTAGTGCCCAAATTTATGCACCTGCCTAATTTTGTAGAAACAATTATAGCACACTTTCTGTAAATCCAATAAACTTCATTTCACTTCTCAAATATCACTGTGTGTGTCTCTTATATGATATATTTAGCTGACATTTTTTATCGTAACAACCAACAATTTATACAGGAAAATCATGACGATTAACAAGGTTGCCCAAACTTTCGCATCCCACTGTATATATATATATATATATATATATATATATTGTGGGGATTCGCTCTGGTAGTTTGGATAAGCGGGTGCAGTACAGAGGCAAAGTACAAGTTTGCAATTCAAATGTTCATGTTTATTCACACATAAGGTCAAACAAAAACACTCTTTGCAAGGTTGCTGTTTGTGTACACCGAGTAGAAAGTTTGTGCATAAAAAAAGTCACCTTGTCGGCAGTTCTTCCTCCAGCAGTCCAAATGCAGGCTTTAGGTGGTCTGCACTCCCAACACACAGGTCTCAGCTTTCCAACCCAGCACAGAGCTCAGTTCCCACACCAGCGATTGCCAGAGCTCCTCTGTCAGAGAGAGGTAATCACTCCAGCTGACACTGCTGGCTGAGTTTTTTATAGGCCAGTCAAGACCCGGCCTTTAACGGGAGGAGTAGTCACTTACCCAGCACTTTGCCTACTCCCAGTAAGAGCCGTCCCAGATTAGCTATACAGCTATACTAAAATAGTAAAGTGTCAATCAGCATTAGCTGCCGCTGACACCTGAAAATTCCGGCTCTTACTTTACCGAGGCCAGGAATCTTGGTGACACATACCTTCCGTCAACGACGGTCCCTTGCTCCTTCCTACATACCTCCCCCCTTTGTTCAACCCTGAGGGGGTGAACATTTGCCAGACAGTGTACCTGGGACAGGGTACACGCGTTTCCTTGCAAGCGGCCTGCCCTGTGTTCCACTGAGAACTTGAAGTTCTGTAATGACAAGAGCATTCCTCTCTTTGGCCTGGCTCATCCACTTGAGAGGGGACTGGTCAGTCACCAGACAGAACTTTCTCCCCAACAGGTAATAGCGGAGAGACTCGAGTGCCCATTAGATGACCAGGCACTCTGTCTCCACTATACTGTACCTAGTCTCGGCTGGGCTGAGTTTGCGGCTCAGGAAAACAACGGGATGTTCCTCCCCATTGATTTCCTGAGAGAGTAGAGCTCTGAGGCCTACTTCAGAGGCATCGGTCTGTACCACAAACTTCCTCTTCCGCCTGGTCATTCCAGCGGACCATCATGGACTTCCGACCCTTCAAGAGCCCTGTCAACAGAGCTGCTAAAGTGGCAAAATGGGGAACGAATCTCATATAATAGCCTACCATTCCCAGGAACGACTTAACTTGCCTCGTGGTGACAGGTCATGGCCAATTCCGAATCGCCTCTATTTTATTCACTTGGAGTTTGATAACTCCATGTGCAATGATGAACCCCATTTATTTAGTCTCCTCTAACCCTATGGCGCATTTTTTTAATTTAGAAGTCAGTCCAACCTTCCTAAGGGAGTCAACTACAGCCTGCCACAGTCAGTACTGTGGATGATTATATTGTCCGGGTAAGCCGACGCGTACCAACGATGTGGACGAAGTACAATGTCCATGAGTCATTGGAACATGGCGGGGGCACCATGCAGACCAAAGGGTAGCACTTTAAACTGATACAGCCCTTCAGGGGTGACAAAGGCAGTTTTCTCTTTGGCAGCCTCCTTTAAGGGCACCTGCCAGTAGCCCTTCATGAGGTCCAAAACTCAAAAATATTGGGCTTGTCCTAACCTCTCGATAAACTAATCTACCCGGGGCATGCGATACGCATCCAATTTGGAGACTTCATTTAGTTTGCGAAAATCTTTACAGATCCGTAACGTCCCGTCCGGCTTGGGTATTAAGACCATCGGACTGGCCCATTCACTTTTAGACTCCTAAATGACGTCTAGTTGTATCATTAGCTGCACTTCATTCGCGATGGCTTGTCGCTGAGCCTCGAGTACCCGGTATGGTTTTAACTGGACTTTTGCCTGAGGCTCAGTGACAATGTCATGCTGTATTATGGAAGTGCGTCCAGGGAGGTCTGAGAACACATCCGTGTTCCAACTAATGAACTCTCTGGCTTCCTGAGCCTGTTTAGAGGAGAGGCTGTCAGCAATTTATACTGTGGCAACTGCTTCTCTTGCATCAGACTGAGAAGCCTGAACCTTTTCTCCTACAAAATCTGGCCGTAGGCCGTCTTCAGTAGAGGACTCCCTATCTTTCCATGGTTTTAGTAAATTCACATGGTACGCCTACTCCGGCTTTCGCCGCCCCGGCTGGTGTACCTTGTAATTTGCCTCTCCCACTTTCTCGAGTACCTCATAGGGCCCCTGCCACCTAGCTAGGAACTTACTGTCTACGGTTGGTACCAGAACTGAAACCCGATCACTCAGGTTAAAGTTCCGGACCTGAGCCTGACGATTATAGACCCTACTCTGGGCTTGCTGTTCTGCCTCCATATGCTCACTGACCAGAGGCAACACTGTCTCCATCCGTCCTTGCATCTGGGTGACGTACTCAATAACACTTTTGTGCGGTGTGGGTTGTTGTTCCCATGCTTCTTTGACTATGTCCAACAAACCGCGAGGGTGTCTGCCATATAGCAGTTCAAAGGGAGAGAACCCAGTAGAGGCCTGGGGCACCTCTTGCACTGCGAACATGAGATAGGGCAGAAGAAGGTCTCAGTCCCTTCCATCCTTAGACACCACTCTTTTTAACATGTTTTTTACTGTTTGATTAAATCTCTCTACCAGGCCATCCGTTTGCGGATGATTTACGGATGATACACGGACGTCCGTAGCTGTTTTATGTGGAGCAACTTACAGTGTTCCCTCATGACCTTGGACATAACAGGGGTCCCTTGGTCAGTCAGAACCTCTTTAGGTAGACTCACTCAGGAAAACATCTCCATTAACTCCTTAGCTATGAGTTTGGCTGATGTATGTGGTAGTTGAGGACGACCAAGATGTGTTGCTGCCCTCTAGCGGACTTCGGTACTGGGCCTATGAGATCCATAGCGATTTGCTCGAACGGGACCTCAATAATCGGGAGAGACACCAGGGGGCTCCGGAAATGTGGCTGGGGGCTATTTATCTAGCAGGTTGGGCAAGACTTACAAAACTCTTCTACCTCTCTGAACACACTGGGCCAGTAAAACCGCTGTAGTATCCGGTCCTGTGTTTTCTGCCACCCCAAGTGACCCCCAAGAACATGTTGGTGGACAAGCTCCAATACGAGCTTGCGATACTCCTTGGGCACCACCAGCTGTTCAATATGCTCACCCCGTAATTGGTTTACCCGATACAGCATTACCTGGTGAACGACAAAACGGGGAAACATCGACTCGGCCCCAGGTTTTTGTGGTTCACCATCAATTATTACAACATTCTCCCAGGCCCGGGATATGGTTGGGTCCTGGTGTTGTTCCGAAATTTTCAACGGAGACAATGAGGTCTGCCAATTCAGGACACGGCATCAAGTCCTCAACGTCTCCTCCCAACACAGTCAGCGGGGATGCCTCCCCCTCTTTCACCAAAGTGGCGGTCACCCCTACCACTGGCCCTTTGGCCTCGGGTTCCCAGGGTTCTGGCCTCCCACCCAAGCCAGGCCACTCTGCTGAAGTTACCCCTGACTCAGGGACATCAACAACTCTCACAGCCGGCCACAGGGCCAGGAAGCCAGGAAAGTATCTCCCTATTATTAGTTTAAAAGGTAAAGTGGTAGCAACGGCCACCTTGTGGGTCCACGTGCCGCCTCCCCTGGATAGAGACACCAGGGCGGTGGGATAGTCCTTTAAATCTCCATGTATGCACACGACCCCGATTTTTTGGCCAGTATACTCAACGTCGTCTGCGGGGGTCATCTTGGGGATCGCCGCACGGACTGCTTTCCAGGCATCATGGACGCTCTGGGATGCTTCTGCTGCTTGTAAAGCCATCCCATGTTTTAACCGTAGCTGGTTTGTATCCTGTTGCTGCTTATTGTCCTCCCGCTGTTGTAGGTTAGCTTCTACGAGGGTTTTCACAACAGCTTCCATTTTGTTGAGGGACATGGGTTGTAATCTCGCTGGTTTGATGTAAGACATACCACCGTGCCCAGAAAAACAAAAATATTTCAGCCTTCACGCCAGCCTCACTGCAATGCACGCATCTTCCACCAATTGTGGGGATTCGGTCCGGTAGTTGGGATAAGCGGGTGCAGTACAGAGGCAAAGTACAAGTTCGTAATTCAAATGTCCGTGTTTATTCACACATAAGGTAAAACAAAAACACACTTTGCAAGGTTTGTGTTTGTTCACACCGGGTAGAAAGTTTGTGCATAAAAAAGTCACCTTGTCGGCGGTTCTTCCTCCAGCAGTCCAAATGCAGGCTTTAGGTGGCCTGCACTCCCAACACACAGGTCTCAGCTTTCCAGCCCAGCACAGAGCTCAGTTCCCACACCAGTGATTGCCAGAGATCCTCGGTCAGAGAGAGGTAATCACTCCCAGCTGACACTGCTGGCTGTTTTTTTTTTATTCCAGTCAAGACCCGGCCTTTAATGTGGGAAGTAGTCACCCACCCAGCACTTTGCCTACTCACAGTAAGAGCCATCCCAATTCAGCTATGCAGCCATACTAAAATAGTAAAGTGTCAATCAGCATTAGCTGCCGCTGACACCTGAAAATACCGGCTTTTACTTCACCAAGGCCAGGAAACTCGGTGACACATACCTTCCGTCAACGACGGACCCTTGCGCCGTCCTACAATATATATATATATATATATATATATATATATATATATACAGTTGCAAGAAAAAGTATGTAAACCCTTTGGAATGATATGGATTTCTGCACAAATTGGTCATAAAATGTGATCTGATCTTCATCTAAGTCACAACAATAGACAATCGCAGTCTGCTTAAACTAATAACACACAAAGAATTAAATGTTACCATGTTTTTATTGAACACACCATGTAAACATTCACAGTGCAGGTGGAAAAAGTATGTGAACCCTTGGATTTAATAGCTGGTTCAACCTCCTTTGGCAGCAATAACTTCAACCAAACGTTTCCTGTAGTTGCGGTTGCAATGGCATCATACATTTGAGACATTATAAATAGTTCCTTTTCCAGCGGTTAGGTGTCGGCTATTCTGAAGCAGGCAGTGGTAACACCCCTGCCTAAGAAATCGGCGCTACCTGTGACCGATCTGAGTAACCTTTGACTGATTTCGGGACTGCCGTTTTCTGCAAAGATAGGCGAGAGGGAGGTTGTTGCACAACTACAGGGATATTTGGAGGCCAATCACATTCTTGACAAATTCAAATCGGGATTCCGACCCGGAAGGGGTACTGAGACCGCTCTGGTCAATGTCCAGGATGATCTACTGCTGGCATTAGACCAGAACGACTCTATGGTCCTAGTCCTTCTAGACCTATCATCCGCTTTTGACACTATTGACCATCAAGTGTTACTGAACCGGTTGAAAGTGGTAGCCAGATTAGATGGAAAGACCTTGGCATGGATGGTCTCATTTCTCCAGGACAGGGTACAACGAGTGAAGCTGGGGGTATTTCACTCAGCCAATCTCCCACTGTCCTGTGGAGTACCACAAAGCTCAGCACTATCTCCAGTCTTGTTTAACATCTATCTGAGACCATTGGCCGACATCATCAGGAGCCACAATCTTCAGTTTCATGTTTATGCGGATGATACACAACTGTACATTAGGCTTGCCAAAGGAACAGTTGATCAAGTCGATCTGGCCGGATGTCTCTTGGAGATCAATCACTAGATGAGTGCCAATCATCTAAAGCTTAATGGCACCAAAACTGAATGTATTACATTCAGTGACCAGAAAATGACACCCTCAGCACCCCAATGGCCATTGTCTTTTGGACCTGTCCCTGAGACAGCCATCCAGGTCAGGGACTTGACAGTGGTCTTGGACTCCAGATTAACCCTGGCTCCTCAGATAAATCAGGTGGTTAGTACCTGCCACTACCAGCTGAAACTTCTGAGGAGGATCTTAAAATACATCGAATCCCCTCTCAGGAAAGCCTTGGTCGGAGCAGCGATCAGCTGTCGGTTAGACTATTGTAATGCCTTGTACATGGGACTCCCTAAGAAGAACTTGCATAGACTTCAACTTGTGCAGAATGCTGCAGCAAGGCTACTAACGGGTGTTACCCGACGAGAGCATATCACTCCCTCTCTTAATGCCTTGCACTGGCTCCCCGTCCAACAACGGGTGATGTTCAAGATTGGATGCTTCATGGATAGGGTATTCCATGGTGTGGGGCCCTTGTACCTGCAACATAAATTCACCAGGTACCCCCGTTGAGGACATTGAGGTCTAGTAACTCTGTGAATTTTAACATCCCGCAAGTTAACAAGTTCAGACGTGGAGGTAGATCCTTTTTGGCTCAAGGGGCCAGATTTTGGAACCACCTACCTCTGGCCCTGAAAATGATTCCCAATATTCTCTCATTCAGAAGTGCACTGAAAACCTTACTTTTCAAACAGGCGTTTGATCTTCCTATATAACACTTATTTTTGGTTCATATAATTTTGGGGGTTTTCCTAAATCTTCGATTGGTAATTAGTGTTGATCACGAATATTCGAATTTCGAATTTTTATCGGGAATATCGGTTCTTCGAAAATTCGCGAAAATTTCGAATATAGTTATATATATTCGTAATTTCGAATATTCTATATATTTTTTTTTTATCAGTACACGTGATCCCTCACTGCTTCTAGCTTGTGGGCCAATAAGAAGGCTGCAATGTACTTGACTTTAGGAGTAGTAGTGTTTGCGAATTTTGCCTTATATTCGTTTTTTTGGAATATTCGCTATATTGCTATATATTCTTGTTTTAGAATATTACAAATATTCGAAAAAACGAAGTTATAGCAATATAGAGAATATTCGAAAAAAATCGAATAGAGCAATTTAGCTAATATAGTGATATAATCTTCTTTGTCTAATAGTTGTAAATTGAAAAATTCAAAATAAAAAATTCAAATCCGAAAATTCGAATTCTGAAAATTTGCATATTATACAATCATTACCTTTCCAATTTTTCGAGTAAAAAAAAAAAATCGCGAATTTTCGATTTTGCAAATTTTCGACAAATATTCTACAAAATATTCGCGAAATATCGCGAATTCGAATATGACCCCTGCCGCTCATCACTATTGGTAATGTCCCTTCTATTTTAAAGATACCTTTTCCTCACGTTTATTAATTTTGTTCTCTTCACATTCTCCATATCTCGTCCGAACCCTTTGAACCTTGAGATCCCCCTACCTTCCCTCACTTTTTCTTGATTCTCCATTTGATAAGTGCTAGGAAATTGGTCTCTGGAATAGGTGCCTTATTCTCTAGGCCTTTGCGGCCCATGGCAAATTGTCATGCCTTCTTCTTTTTCCTCCCTTGTTGATTAAGCCAGCTAAGCGCATCAATATACATCATCATCATCATCAGACGTGCACAACGGTCATGAGTAATTCTTGACCATTCCTCTTTACAGAACTGTTTCAGTTCAGCAATATTCTTGAGGTCATGCCACAGCATCTCAATCGGGTTGAGGTCAGGACTTTGACTGGGCCACTCCAGAAGGCGTATTTTCTTCAGTTTAAGCCATTCTGTTGTTGATTTACTTCTATGCTTTGGGTCGTTGTCCTGTTGCAACACTCATCTTCTGTTGAGCTTCAGCTGGTGGACAGATGGACTTAAATTCTCCTGCAAAATGTATTGATAAACTTGGGAATTCATTTTTCCTTCGATGATAGCAATCCGTCCAGGCCCTGATGCAGCAAAACAGCCCCAAACCATGATGCCCCACCACCATACTTCACAGTTGGGATGAGGCTTTGATGTTGGTGTGCTGTGCCTCTTTTTCTCCACACATAGTGTTCTGTGTTTCTTCCAAACAACTCAAATTTGGTTTCATCTGTCTACAGAATATTCTGCCAGTACTGCTGTGGAACATCCAGGTTCTCTTGTGCAAACTGTAAACGTTCAGCAATTTTTTTTTTGGACAGCAGTGCTTCCTCTGTGGTATGCTCCCATGAAATCCATTCTTGTTTAGTATTTTAAGTATCGTAGATTCGCTAACAGGGATGTTAGCATATGACAGAGACTTTTGTAAGTCTTTAGCTGATACTCTAGGATTCTTTTTCACCTCATTGAGCAGTCTGCGCTGTGCTCTTGCAGTCATCTTTACAAGACGGCCACTCCTAGGGAGAGTAGCAGCAGTGCTGAACTTTCTCCATTTATAGACAATTTGTCTTACCGTGGACTGATGAACAGCAAGGCTTTTGGAGATACTTTTATAATCCATTCCAGCTTTATGCAAGTCAACAATTCTTAATCGTAGGTCTTCTGAGAGCTCTTTTGTGCGAGGCATCATTCACATCAGGCAATGCTTCTTGTGAAAAGCAAACCCAGAACTGGTGTGTGTTTTTTATAGGGCAGGGCAGCTGTAAACAACACCTCCAATCTCATCTCATTGATTGGACTCCAGTTGGCTGACACCTCACTCCAATTAGCTCTTGGAGATGTCATTAGTCTAGGGGTTCACATACTTTTTCCACCTTCACTGTGAATGTTTACATGGTGTATTCAATAAAAACATGGTAACGTTTAATTCTTTGTGTGTTATTAGTTTAAGCAGACTGTGATTGTCTATTGTTGTGAGTTAGATTAAGATCAGATCACATTTTATGACCAATTTGTGCATAAATCCATATCATTCCAAAGGGTTTACATACTTTTTCTTGCAACTGTATATAAACAAACACATGCCATGGCACTTCCTCCAGAAAATGTGCGTTTATTCACCCAAAAGCGACGTTTCGGTCCACACAATGGGACCTTTCTCAACCAGTGACAAAAGTGAATGGGACCAAATACAAATACAAACTCCGGTGATTATTCAATGAAAACAATTAATGCTTGAATTACAATTAATGTGCATGATTAGTAATGTGTCTAAAACTAAATAAATGCTAAAAAAAAATGACATAATATACAAGTATCCATACTGTGAAGAGATTAAAGGATTCTGTCACCTGGATTTTAGTGACAGAGCTTTTAACATCATCACATCAGTCTGCTCGTTTTGTATTAAAATATACTAGTATTACTACCCTAAGTGTTGTCCTTTGTCTAGAAAATCGCTTTTATTAATATGGTAATTACCTGAGTAAGGTGCCCAAGGGGCTGTCCCTTCGGCCGTTGGTGCCCAGCCGCGCCCCCTTCTCCTGGAGCCCAGCACCGCCCCATTGCTAATTTATTCTCTCCTCATAGCCGGCTGGCGCATATGCAGTGCGTCCTGTGAGGCCGATTCCAGGCGCTGACATGTGTATCCACGGCGCATGCAAACGCATTCCGTGGATACACATGTCAGCACCTGGAATCGGCCTCACAGGACGCACTGCACATGCGCCAGCCGGCAATGAGGAGAGAATAAATTTGCAGTGGGGCGGTGCTGGGCTCCAGGAGAAGGGGGCGCGGCTGGGCACCAACGGCTGGAGGGACAGCCCCTTGGGCACCTTACTCAGGTAATTACCATATTAATAAAAGCGATTTTCTAGACAAAGGACAACACTTAGGGTAGTAATACTAGTATATTTTAATACAAAACGAGCAGACTGATGTGATGATGTTAAAAGCTCTGTCACTAAAATCCAGGTGACAGAATCCCTTTAAGGCTACTTTCACACTACCGTTCAGAGCGGGTCCATCTGATGTCTGCTAGACGGTTCCGGTCCTATAATGCAGACGTTTGTATCCGTTCAGAACGGATCCGTCTGCATTATAGTTTAAAAAAAATTCTAAGTGTGAAAGTAGCCTGAACGGATCCGTACAGACTTTACATTGAAAGTCAATGGGGGACGGATCCGTATGAAGATTGAGCCATATGGTGTCATCTTCAAACGGATCCGTCCCCATTGACTTACATTGTAAGTCTGGACGGATCCGCTTGCCTCCGCACGGCCAGGCGAACACCCGAACGCTGCAAGCAGCGTTCAGGTGTCCTCTTGCTGAGCGCAACGGAGGCTGAACGCTGCAAGACTGATGCATTCTGAGCGGATCCGCGTCCACTCAGAATGCATTAGGGCAGTACGGATGCGTTCGGTGCCGCTTGTGAGCCCCTTCAAACGGAGCTCACAAGCGGACACCCGAACGCTAGTGTGAAAGTAGCCTTATTCTTCATAATTACATATAAAAAAAAAATCTAATACCAATTGTGTCATTAAAATATCAGGTGTACCGATTAGTGATGGACGAACATCAGCCCGGACGATTAGCGAACGCGCGTTCGCGATCAAATGTTCGCGAACCGCAAGTTCGCGGCGGACCCCATTCATTTTAATTGCAGGCCTGAAAAACCTTCAGGTCATATTTGCAGCAAGCAAACACTTAATAGTCCCACAACATGGACAGTGATATCCCAGAGGGGGATAATGGCAAAAATTCCCACAAAAAATATGTATTTTAATCAGGGGCCATTTTATGCGTCTTAAAGAAAACTCTCAAAAATGTGCACTGCTGGAGCCTAGAAAAATGTTATTTCCTATCGGTTTGATGTATACAATTGTGCAGCACTCCATGTTTTTGTATCCTGCAGAATCCATTAAAAAAATGCACGCGTAACGTAATTTTCTTTTCTACCATGGAACTGTACGGTGAACGGACACCACTGTATGGCATCAGTCTGAGGCATCTGTTAATGCATACATTTTCGGTATGCATTAAATGGATGGCAAAAATAGGATGTGAACCCAGCCCTAGTGTCAGAAAAAGCACCAGTACACAGCAGAGCAGCGTGGCGGAGACAGGGGAGGCCGCCATGTACTGACATAGTGCTACCTGGTGGTCAGGGATGAGGACTGTGTTTCCCAAGGATCATTTTCTACTGGGAAATACAGGGCACAGTATAATACACCAGAATCGATATAATATAAAGATATTAGCCCTACCACCGAATAATAATACAATTAGGGGGTCATTTATTATATAGAAAAACGTCAATGTTTGGCCTCATGCACACGACCGTTGTTTGGGTCCGCATCCGAGCCGCCGTTTTGCCGGCTCGGATGCAGACCTATTCACTTCCCCCCCCCGGGAATTCATTCAGCTTATCGACTCATCTTCCAGCTCCTGCTCCTCGACGGCTTGATCAATGACACAACGCAATGCAAGCTCCAGAAAGAAAGAAAGAGAAAGGAGGTGGGGGGCGCACAATAGGGTAGTAGGCTCGGTCAACATATAAGAAAATACAGAACCAGGAGGCTCACCTTTTAAGGTTGTACTAGTGATAGGCATAACCCTATTGAAGGCTTGTGTGAATTTTGACCTATTCACCAGGGTTGCAGCCGCAGGAAAGAAGTTTCTTTCGGATAGGATGTCCAGTCCTCCAGAAGGATGCTTGTAGTAGAGGAAATTCGGCTCAGGCGCAAAAAACACTGGTCGAGATGGTCTTGATGATCAAATAAAATTCTTCTTTATTAGAAGATGGCGTACAAACATAAAACAATGTGTTTCGGGGATAAACAATTCCCCTTCATTAGGTTTTACAACATAAATAGTAAACAGGTAGGTATTTAATGGGCATTGTTTATCCCCAAAATGCGTTGTTTTTATGTTTGTACGCCATCTTCTAATAAAGAAGAATTTTATTTGATTATCAAGACCATCTCGACCAGTGGTATTCGCTCCAGAAAGAAGGCGTAAGGTACGATGTCACTGATGGTGCCCTGGTTGCGACTGACCAGTTTGGTGATCTCATCAAATGGCCGCAGAAGTCTGCATGCGTCGTGCATGAGCAGCTACTGGCGCGGTGAAAAAAAAACAAGCTCCCCAGAACCTGTCCTGCCGCAGAGTTTATACAGGTAGTCGCGAACGGCAAGTTTCTGCTGGAGCAGCCTATCAAGCATATACAAGGTGGAGTTCCAGCGCATCGGGCAGTCACAAATCAGACGTCTAACGGGCAGATGGTGTCGCTGCTGAACGTCAGCAAGGCGAGCCATGGCTAAAGATTTTCCTGGCCTGCCGCAAGACGTTCTGGACCCCGGGGTATTTTGCAACGAATCTCTGCACGACTAAGTTCAGGACGTGTGCCATGCACGGCACGTGTGTAATTTTGCCCTGTTTCAGCGCGCTCAGCAGATTGGCAACCTTGTCGCACACCACTTTACCAACTGTGAAATTGAGCAGGGTTAGCCACTGATCGGCCTGTGACCGCAGAGCTGAAAGGAGTGCAGGACCGGTGTTGCTCACCTGGCATGTCGAATAGGTTCTGGGGAGCTTGGGTGTGCAGCGGAAAATGCGGTAGCAGTGGAAAAGAAGGAGTCAGCCGAGGAGGAGAGGGAGGATGGAGTAGGAAGAGGATAAGAGCCAGGCCTGCATGTAATCCATGGCGGTAACACCAAATCCACACGGGTGCCAAGGGTTACATGCTTGACGGCCATCTGAAAGTTCACCCAGTGGGCAGTAAAAGTTATGTACCTTCCCTGCCTGTGTTTGCCATACCACGTATATATGGTCAGATGTATCTTGGCATCGACACTGTGTGCCAGATATATATTAACTTGCCGCTGAACGTGGCCATATAGTTCAGGGATGCCCTTCTGGGAGAAATATTTCCTTCTGGGGACCTTCCATTGCGGTGTGCCAATGGCCACAAATTTTCTAAAGGCCTCCGAGTCCAACAATTTATATGGCAGTGGTTGGCGGGCTAGCAGTGTCATCATTTTTTTACGCTCAAACTTTTGGACCATGGAAGCCTGACCTGTGCCAGATGAACGCGACTACGGCATGGTGGAAGGTGGAGTGGAGGACAAATGGGAGAAGAGAGGAGAAGAGGCAGGACGTGGAGAGCCGGGAGTGTGGCTTTGTGGGTTCTGACGGCATTGCTCCCACTGGGCTCGGTGATGGGAGGCCAGGTACCTTATTTTTTTATTTTTATTTTTTTTCCAAAATCTTTATTGGAAAAAGTAAAGACAATGCATAACATGAAACATGTAACAGGTATATGTCAGGTTAGATACATTAGTGAGTGATAATCTCTAGATTTATATCTGCGAGATGGACAGTAATCAACGGTTAAAGTGCCTGTAGTCTACCCACAGTTTCCAGCGACAACGAAACTTAATATGAGAGCGGTTTTCCCATGCTGCTATTTCTTCAAATCTAAAAATACTGTCAACCTTATTAAACCAGAGCTTAAAGGGGGTATATCTGGGGATAACCAATTCCTCTGAATTAGTATGCGGGCTGCCATCATCAGCTGTTTGAACAAGAAGGAGACTGTGTTGTCAGTGTGGGAAAGAGGCAGGCCCAAGAGCTAAATGAGGGGAGAGCTTAACTTGCGATTTACAAATCACATTACTTCTCTCAAAGATTTTCACCCACCAATCGTGGATTATAGGGCAGGTCCACCAGACGTGATAAAAAGAACCTTTCTCCCTTCCACATCACTAGCTGGCGTCAGATCCTCCCTCTACATATTGGCATGTGATATCTGGCGTTTTGTACCATCTCATGAGTACCTTGTAGCCATTTTCTTGGATTCTTACACATCTTGATGAGGTGTGTGGTCCTTTGAAAAGTCGGTATTGAGCGTAGAGTGAAAGGGGGGTACCAAGGTCCCTCTCCCATTGGCCTATAAAGGAAGGTTTGGGCATCAAGATGGGGGAGCTAAGTCTTTTGTATAGTAGTTAGATCAGCTTGCGAGGGGGAGAAGGGCCAACTATGAGACTTTCAAACCATGTAAGTGGTCTAAGTAGTGTTTGTAATGGGATGTGTTTAGAAATATAGGAGCATAGAAAGGAGATCGGGGGGATGTAGCCCAGTTTCAGGGATAGAAGAGACAATGGAGTTTGTGTTTACCAAGCCCCCTTCTCCCTTGTACAAAGATAGAATCGGGGCCACTGAATTGCAAATTGTGATCGGAAGGCTCTGTCTGAGTTCAATTAGGGCTAGTCTATTACATCTCTCACCTGAATAATGGGAGAAGGCAGTGGGAAGCCCCACTCCGACCCTAGAAACCACTTCCATGCCTCAATAGTGGCTTTGACATAAGGGCTACTATTTTTTTATGATAAAGGGGCATGACTGGAGTTTACTAGTAGGCTTCTAAAAGATGAGTGCAAGTAAGGGGTCTCCAACTCTACCCATGACTTATGTGGGGGCGACCTGAACCAGTCAATGGTCCTTGCCAAGAGGATTGCTCTGTTATAAAGCAATGGATTGGGAAGGCCAATGCCCCCATAAGTTCTAGGTCTTTGAAGGATTGATAAAGTCAGTCTAGCTCTCTTTTTGTTCCATATGAAGGAACGGATATGTTTCTCCAGTTAGAGAAAGTATGTCTTGGGAATTGGAAGAGGTAAGACTTGTAACAAGTAGTTTAGTCTCGGCAGGACCATTGAGGTTACCATATTTTTACGGCCAAACCATGACAGCATAGGGGAGTGTAAAGATATCAATTGGTCTTGTATGGATTGGAGTAGTGGGGTATAATTGTGATGGAAGAGTGTGGAGAGGTCAGGGCTAATTTTAATCCCTAGGTACGTTATGTAGGGGGTATGCGAGTTGAAAGGGGAAATGTTTGCTAGTTCTCTCCTCAGATGGGTTCTAAGACCAGTACTCAGGACATGTGATTTTTTCATGTTTACTTTAAAATTAGAGCAGGAGCTAAACCTCTCCAAAATTCCGTATATAAGTGGCATGGAGGTTGACGGGTTTGTTGTTATCACTAGAAGGTCGTCGGAGAATGCCACCACTTTATATTCTTGGTGTCCCAATTTGAAACCTTTAATACCATATTCTTGGCAGATGGTTTGGAGTAAGGGTTCCTGTCACGGCGGGGAGTAGGGAAAAACCCCCCCCCAATGACAGTGGCTGCAACGCCAGATAGCAAGGAACAGGGAGCAGGTCACCTCCAACTGCAACCCTGAACTCTCCCTAGACTCCTAGCGCATGAGCCGCCTCAGAAGGTAAGGGGGCTCATGCTCACCAACCTAGGACCCTGCTATCCCTGCTATGCCCTAGGCCTGATGACAGGGCAGAGACCACCCATTCATCCTACACCACAGATGAATGGTGTCTCCAGAGGCCCAGTAGCAAACAGGAAGCAAGACCATGGGCTAAACAGTACGGCAGGTAAGTAACAGCAACATAACAATGCTATCAACACTTACCTACCGCAGCCGTGATGAAAGGAGGCTCCAAGCTGGAAAACCCACAGTCTAGTCTTTGCTTAAACCCCTCCAGGAAAGCACGCCCCTTCCGGAGCCACATACCACAATCAAACCTCCAAGCAAAACCCACACCATGACTACATACACCAGGTGGGGGGAGAAATGACAGAAACACACTGGAGGGGACAACAGACAGAGCAAGGTAAACAAAATAACAAATAGGGATAGCTCACACAGACATAATCATTCAGCCAGGGAGCAAAGCTCCTAAACAGACTGAAGTAAAATCAAACTGACCTTCAGGCTCCACCACACCAACATATATGGAGGCCTGAGGTCACACCTACCACACCTACCAGGCACACCTTAACCCCATGCACACCAAAGCAGGGAAAGGAAACATCCTTAAAGGGAAAGCGCACACACATGCATATCAAAAAGTTGCCACCGGCAACCAGCATGCGCAGCAAAAGTGTCACGGCACATACCAAAGGCCGTGACATTCCCACCCCTCAAAGCCCCCCCAACAAAAAAAAGGGGAATTTGGTTGGGCACAAAAAACAATGGGGGGGGGAATGAAAGGTTAGTGTCAGCATGTCCCTCCTAGACTGCCGCCAGCAAGCCAGGACCATCAACTAGGTCCCTGGCCGCCAGCCACTGCAAAGCAGTCTGAAGGACATACTGGACACCGCGTCCAACTCAAAACACGCTCCCACTCCAGGTCGCTGCGAGCAGCCACTCCCCAACCAGCACACAGCCGGAACACCAAAGGAATGCTGTCAGCAGACGACCAGAGATAGGATCAAAGAGAGGGACGAGGGGGCACCAACACAGATAACGGTAGAAACGAATGGCGGGGAAAAAGCCACTCACCGCACCGTAAACGGTGAACCCCCATAATGCTCTCCCTCCGGAGAACACGCATGTATGCCCAAAACGGCAGGCCATACATGCTGCACCCTCTTTCAAAGGCACAGCGACTGCGGAGCCGTTATTTGTTATTATGTCACGGCGGGGAGTGGGGAAAACCCCCCACCGTGCAAAGACAGTGGCTGCAACGCCAGGTAGCAGGGAACATGGAGCAGGTCACCTCCTAGTGCAACCCTGAACTCTCCCTAGACTCCTAACGCATGAGTTGCCTCAGAAGGTAAGGGGGCTCAGGCTCACCAACCTTTGACCCTGCTATCCCTGCAAAGCCCTAGGCCTTATGACAGGGCAGAGACCACCCATTCATCCTACACCACGGATGAATGGAGTCTCCACAGGCCCAGTGGCAAACAGGATGCAAGACCATGGGCTAAACAGAACGGCAGGTAAGTAACAGCAACATAACAATGCTATCCACACTTACCTGCCGCAGCTGTGATGAAAGGGGGCTCCAAGCTGGAAAACCCACAGTCTAGTCTTTGCTTAAACCCCTCCAGGAAAGCACGCCCCTTCCGGAGCCACATACCACAATCAAACCTCCAAGCAAAACCCACACCATAACTACATACACCAGGTGGGGGGAGGAATGACAGAAACACACCGGAGGAGACAACAGACAGAGCAAGGTAAACAAAATAACAAATAGGGATAGCTCACACAGACATAATCATTCAGCCAGGGAGCAAAGCTCCTACACAGACTGAAGCAAAATCAAACTGACCTTCAGGCTCCACCACACCAACATATATGGAGGCCTGAGGTCACACCCACCACACCTACCAAGCACACCTTAACCCCGTGCACACCAAAGCAGAGAAAGGAAACATCCTTAAAGGGAAAGCGCACACACATGCATATCAACAAGTTGCCACCGGCAAACAGCATGCGCAGCGAAAGTGTCACACCAAAGGCCGTGACAGTTCCATGACCATTACAAAGATCAGAGGGGAGAGAGGGCATCCCTGTCTTGTGCCATTTATGATGGGAAAGGAGGGGAGACGGAATCATTCACCAGCACCGACACCGAGGCATTGGTATACATAGCACAAATGGCCTGTAAGAAAATGTCGGGGAGGCCAAATTTGCTTAGGGTGAGATGCATAAAGTCCCAGTGAACCCGGTCGAATGCTTTTTCTGCGTCGGTGCTGAGAAGGACCGGGGAAGTGATTTTTTGGTGGTATGGAATAGGATGTTTAATATCCTAGCATAGTTGTCCTTGCCCTCTCTCCCTGAGATGAAACCTGTTTGGTCTCTATGTATTAGTTGTGGTAAGAGAAGGGAGAGGCGGTTGGCTAATATTTTGGCCAATAGTTTGAGATCGAGGTTCAATAAGGATATGGGACGATAATTAGCACAATGAGTGGGGTCTTTTCCATCCTTAGGAATGATGGTGATATGGGCTTTAGTCATATCTTGTGACAGGGAATTGCCTAGAAGGGCTTGGTTGCAAGTTTTCAGGAGGTATGGTTTGAGAGATGTGCTAAAAGTGCGGTAGTAGAGAGCAGGAAGGCCGTCCGGGCCTGGAGCTTTCCCTTTCGGGAGTTGTTTGATAGCTAGGAGTAGTTCATCATGTGAAAAGGCAATTCCTAGTGTGATTTTCTGGCTTTTTTTTAACCACTACAGGACCTACAGATTGCGTCTTTGCGGCGGCCCTGTAACTCCGAGTGGACGCGCCGGCGCGTCATCTCGCGAGACGCGAGATTTCCTGTGAACACGCGCGCGTTCACAGGAACTGCAGGTAATCGAGTGGACCTGCAGCCTGCCAGCGGCGATCATTCGCTGGCAGGCTGTAGATCCGATTTTTTTAACCCCTTAAAGGTATATTAGACGCTGTTTTGATAACAGCATCTAATATACCTGCTACCTGGTCCTCTGGTGGTCCCTTTTGCTTGGATCGACCACCAGAGGACACAGGCAGCTCTGTAAAGTAGCACCAAACACCACTACACTACTCCCCCCTGTCACTTATTAACCCCTTATTATCCCCTGATCACCCCATATAGACTCCCTGATCACCCCCCTGTCACTGATCACCCCCCTTTCAAAACACATACGGACGTCTGAATGGAGCCTGACAGGGGGGTGATCAATGACAGGGGGGTGATCACCCCATATTAGACCCCCTGTCATTGATCACCCCCCTGTAAGGCTCCATTCAGATGTCCGTATGTGTTTTGAGGATCCACAGATCCGCGGATCTGCAAAACACATACGGACGTCTGAATAGAGCCTTACAGGGGGGTGATCAATGACAGGATGGGCAAAACACGGACACCGGCAATGTGCTTTCCGCATTTTGCGGATCCGCACATTGCCAGAACTATATAGAAAATGCCTTTTCTTGTCCGCAATTGCGGACAAGAATAGGACATGTTCTATAGGCTCTACAAAAAACGCAGTGTTCGCCCGATCAGGCCTGATCTTGTGCGCACACTTGCGTTCAGTCCGCCCCACCGCAGTGACAGAATTTTTTTTTTTATGATCACTGCAAAAACACAGTAAAATCGCTGCGGCGCTATAAAAAGATCACTTTTGAGGGGCATGGCGAGTTCATAGAAGATTTAGTTTATTTTGTCACAAGTTAGCGGAAATAGATTTTTTTTGTTTTTGTTTTTTTGTTTTTTCTTACAAAGTCTCATATTCCACTAACTTGTGACAACAAATAAAATCTCACATGAACCCACCATACCCCTCACGGAATCCAAATGCGTAAAATTTTGTAGACATTTATGTTCCAAACTTCTTCTCACGCTTTAGGGCCCCTAAAATGCCAGGGCAGTATAAATACCCCACAAGTGACCCCATTTCGGAAAGAAGACACCCCAAGGTATTCGCTGAGGGGCATATTGAGTCCATGAAAGATTGAACTTTTTGTCACAAGTTAGCGGAAAGGGAGACTTTGTGAGAAAAAACAAAAAAAAATCAATTTCCGCTAACTTGTGCCAAAAAAAAATAACTTCTATGAACTCGCCACTCCCCTCACGAAATACCTAGGGGGGTCACATGTGGGGTATTTATACTGCCCTGGCATTTTAGGGGCCCTAAAGCGTGAGAAGAAGTCTGGAATCCAAATGTCTAAAAATGCCCTCCTAAAAGGAATTTGGGCCCCTTTGCGCATCTAGGCTGCAAAAAAGTTTCACACATGTGGTATCGTCATACTCAGGAGAAGTTGGGCAATGTGTTTTGGGGTGTCATTTTACATATACCCATGCTGGGTGAGATAAATATATTGGTCAAATGCCAACTTTGTATAAAAAAATGGGAAAAGTTGTCTTTTAGAGAGATATTTCTCTCACCCAGCATGGGTATATGTAGAAAGACACCCCAAAACACATTGCCCAACTTCTCCTTAGTACGGCAATACCACATGTGTGACACTTCTTTGCAGCCTAGGTGGGCAAAGGGGCCCACATTTCAAAGAGCACCTTTAGGATTTCACAGGGCATTTTTTACACATTTTGATTTCAAACTACTTCTCACGCATTAGGGCCCCTAAAATGCCAGGGCAGTATAACTACCTCACAAGTGACCCCATTTTGGAAAGAAGACACCCAAAGGTATTCCGTGAGGAGCATGGCGAGTTCCTAGAATTTTTTATTTTTTGTCACAAGTTAGCGGAAAATGATGATTTTTATTTTATTTTTTTCTTACAAAGTCTCATATTCCACTAACTTGTGACAAAAAATAAAAACTTCCATAAACTCACTATGCCCATCACGAAATACCTTGGGGTGTCTTCTTTCCAAAATGGGGTCACTTGTGGGGTAGTTATACTGCCCTGGCATTTTAGGTGCCCTAATGCGTGAGAAGTAGTTTGAAATCAAAATGTGTAAAAAATGCCCTGTGAAATCCTAAAGGTGCTCTTTGGAATGTGGGCCCCTTTGCCCACCTAGGCTGCTAAAAAGTGTCACACATGTGATATTCGTACTCAGGAGAAGTTGGGCAATGTGTTTTGGGGTGTCTTTTTACATATACCCATGCTGGGTGAGTGAAATATCTCTCTAAAAGACAACTTTTCCCATTTTTTTATACAAAGTTGTCATTTGACAGAGATATTTATCTCACCCAGCATCTACTGTCTGGGCATTGTAGAACCTCAGGAAACTTCAAAAAGCGGAAATTCACATTTTTGTACCATAGTTTGTAAACGCTATAACTTTTACGCAAACCATTTTTTTTTTACCCAAACATTTTTTTAATCAAAGACATGTAGAACAATAAATTTTGAGAAAAAAATGATATAGAAATGTATTTTTTTTTAAAAAAAATTACAACTGAAAGTGATAAATTTCGAAAAAGTAAAAATGTCAGCAGCAATGAAATACCACCAAATAAAAGCTCTATTAGTGAGAAGAAAAGGAGGTAAAATTCATTTGGGTGGTAAGTTGCATGACCGAGCAATAAACCGTGAAAGTAGTGTAGTTGCAGAATTGTAAAAAGTGGTCTGGTCATTAAGGGTGTTTAAGCTAGGGGAGCTGAGGTGGTTAATTTGGGAAGTTTTGTGGATTAAAGGAATGTATTAATCAAATCTAAATGGTATGGCGCTCCCTTTGTTAGTATGTTTTTGGGAATGTTATATAAGGATTGGAAGAAGGACATAAATCGAAGTGATATATCCTTAGAGTTTGTGAATATGTTTATTTTTTCATTTTTTAGTTCACAGATGTAGTTTTGTGATCTTCATCATAAATCTGGAGTCCTTGTCGCCATGTGCAAAAAATGTGTATTGTGAGTTCAAAAAATATTTGGCTGAGGAGATATTAAGTAGGTTCTTAAGTTCGGCACGTAGGGTATTGAGTTGAGATAAATGGGATTCAGTAAGGGATTTTTTGTGGAGTGTTTCAAGCTTTTGTATGTCTAGTATGGGAGTCTATACATGTCCTCTTATGTATGCCTTGTGTGTATCCCATAATATCTGGGGCGAGGTGTCAGGAAGATTGTTTAAGGAGAAAAAGTCTTCTACTAGTTTGGTCACTTTCTCTTGCAAATCTTTGGTGGAGATCAATTGTTCGTTGAGTCTCCATTTGAAAGTTTTAGGGGGCCTATTTGGAGTGGACATGGAGATCCAAATGGGGAGTGATCTGAGAGGTGTATGGAACCTATCTGGGCCTTCGTGCAAAATTGGAGATGTTCTTTGGAAATCAGTATGTATTCCAACCACTGATAAGTGCCATGCATATTTGAAAAGAAGGTATAATCTCTCTCTGTGGGGTTTAGGGTTCTCCAAATATCTACCAATTGAAGGTTATTGAGCCTCCTGCATAAGTGAGTTAAAGCTTTATTGATAATGCTGATCTTTGGTAGGATGAATCTAGAGATGGGTCCATAGTAAGGTTGAAGTCACCTCCCATAATGGTCACACCTTCTTTGAATGTTTCCAGAATTGGGATGATGTCGTCAAACCAGGCAATTTGGTTGGTGTTAGGTGCATTAATATTGATGAATGTATACAGTTGGTTTGCTATGGTACCTTTCAGTAAAATGTATCTACCCTCAGTTTCTTGGCGGTGGGCAACATATTGGAAAGGTATGTTTTTGCTGAAAAACTAACACTAACCCCTCTGGAGGCCAAGGAGTTTGATCCACAGTGGTACCAATTGGGAAAATTGGAGTGGGAGAGGCAGGGATGTTGGTCAAATATGAAATGTGTTTCCTGTAGGAAAAGGACATTGCAGTTTCCCTTTTTCATATGGGAAAAAATCTGGCATCTCTTTGAGGGGGCATTAAAGCCCTTAACATTAAATGAGGCTATGCGTAGGTCAGCCATCCCACTCCAATTCAATAGCTAGGGAGAAACCGCTGCCTCCCAAGGGATTTAGCATATTGATAATGGCAAAGTTTAGTACAGAGTTCAACATCACTGGAGTAGGGGATAAACCATCATTCACCGACACGAGACCAGAGATCACATAATTGTATAAGCATCTACTGAAACCTGAGATAACATGAAAAACAAAAAAACATAAACAAAACATAAACATGGGTATTTTCAATACTGGAGGCGTGTTAACGCCTAGTGAAAGTAGTGAGAGGGGAAAAATAGTGACATGTAATATCACCCAGAACAGGCGGGGATCTGGCTGAGTAGCCTCGGGGAGGTCATCATACGTGGGGTAGTAGGTAAGGAAGTATGTCCCCAACGGGGGCGGGCGGGGAGGGTATACATTATTGTATTGGAATTGGAAGACCATATAAGAGAGCAGAGCTATTTCAGCAAGTATGTTAAACCTGAACGGATCCTCATAAGAAGTACTCTGATGGTTGTTCCTAAGACTTCAAGGCTCTTCTCCCGGTATACGCTCACGGTATATTTCTTGTTCCATGAGGGCTAGTCCTAGCAACATTTTGGGCTACAGTGTGAGAAAGTCACTTCAGTCCTCCATGGGAAGTCTCCTAGGTGTAGCTCCCGTAGGATTTTTTGTATTCTTGTGGTGTTTTGGGGTGCGTTGTCTATCCCAGGGTTCCTTTGCCGGTAAATTAGGGAGATTTGTCAATTCTTGGATAGGATCCCAGTTCTGTATTCCAAGTGGCTTGATTTTGAGGCGGTCATAAACTGGGTCCAGGTCAGAGAAATCTGAGATAGACATTCTGTGACCATCGTGTTATGTGCTCTGAGCCAATCCGTCAGAGGTTTTAGGTCTCTTCTCTTATTCAGTGTGGATTGGGCAAGGTCCTTGAACACCAAGATCTCGTATCCCTCCCAGTTTATTACACAAGCTTCTCTTGCTTTGGTGAGGATGGCTTCTTTAACTGGGAAACTAAGAAATTTGCAGATAATGTCCCTTGGTGGGGCTGTGGGTGCAGGGTTGGGTCTAAGAGCTCTGTGGGCCCTCTCCAATAGTACCTCATGCGCTGAGTCCGGACCCAGTATGAATGAGCAAATTTCAACCACTGTGTTTGGGACATCTCCCACGGCAACTGACTCTGGGATACCGCGGAAGCGCAGATTATTGTGTCTCCCTCGATTCTCCTGATCTTCTAGGGCACAGTAAAAGAGGTTTAAGTTGGTTTGAACCAAGTGTAAGCATTGTGAGACTGCCACTTGATGTTGTAATATGGCGGTTTGAGAGTCCTCCAGGGTTTCCACTCTCCTTCCTACATGTCGGACATCTTGCTTTATGGCCGATATATCAGAGCTTAATGGCTCAAGAGCAGTGGCTAAGGATGAGGACAGGGCTTCTCTTAGGTATGAGCGAGATATAGGGAGAGTGTCCCGATCGTCTTCACCTTCGTGCGCTGGATCTGCAGCTCTGTTTGCTGCGCGGTACTCGCGGGGAGGTCGGCACCATCTTCGTCTCTCAGGACACGTATGTGGAGGCAGCTTTCTTAATGAATTTCTCTTCCACTTGCAGATGATTTGGAGTGACCAGATGATTCTCCGGTTTTGGATCCCCTGATTTTCACAATTTTAGATCCTCCAGGCGGTGAGTACAGGCTTGGTGGGTGAAGTTAACAACGGAGCAGTAGCTTCAAGCAGCCATTCACTGCCGGCGCAGGCTCTGCCCCCCCTCGGCCAGGTGCCTTTTTAAGGCAGTCGTCCCTAGGTGAGTGTTGGGCTTACCGCAAATTATGCGTTGACAGCACAGGCTGCAGATGTCAACACTATTATCAGCAGCTGACAAGTTAGAAAAAGCTTACACTGCGGAGCCATATGCCGACGTCCTGGGAGCGCAAGATGTGACCATGCATGGTGGATGGCTCGCTCCAAGTACATATGCAGTCTGCTTTTTTCCTCTTTTGCACTTCAAGTTCTGCCTGCTTCTCCTCCTTCTCCTCCCTATCTGCTGCTCCATCTCTCCCTCTGACCTCCCCTCCTCTTCCTCTCTTGTGGGCACCCACGTGACATCCATTGACACATCATCATCGTCACTTTAATCACCACTGACATTATAGTTTTCGGAGTAGGCAGCAAAAGCGGGGACCACCCTCCTTTGGCCGATCTGGGCACTGTCGTCAGACCGCTGGGTGGCGGCCGTTGCTACCTCATCTTCCTCATCCGATGCCAAGAATGGCTGCGTATCAGTATGGTCTGGGAATGGATGGGAAAATAATTCCTCTGACTAGAATGGAGGGGCTATGGTGGTGGTGGTAGTGGTGTCTTTGGGAGGAGAAGGAGGGTGCAGATACAGAGGATGAGGAGGGAGCAGAAGCGGAAGACTGAGTGAGCCACTCAACCAACTCTGGTGCGCCATTTGAAGTTATCGCACTCGCCTTCTCCAACTTCCCACTTAGGCTCCAGCCTGGTGCACCTGCCCGACCCCTACCATCCTTGCGGAATGGTCTGCCTCTTCCACTGCCTGTCATTTTCTAAATGACCCTCTGCCTAAATCCGTAGAGAAGAGCAGTATTTGTGGAAGAAGGTACAGTCAGGTCTATAAATATTAGGACATCAACACAATTGTAACATTTTTGGCTCTATACACCACCACAATGGATTTGAAATGAACGTACAAGATGTGCTTTAACTGTAGACTGTCAGCTTTAACTTGAGGGTATTTACATCCAAATCAGGTGAACGGTGTAGGAATTACAACAGTTTGCATTTGTGCCTCCCACTTGTTAAGGAACCAAAAGTAATGGGACAGAATAATAATCATAAATCGAACTTTCACTTTTTAATACTTGGTTGCAAATCCTTTGCAGTCAATTACAGCCTGAAGACTGGAATGCATAGATATCACCAGATGCTGGGTTTCATCCCTGGTGATGCTCTGCCAGGTCTCTACTGCAACTGTCTTCAGTTCCTGCTTGTTCTTGGGGCATTTTCCCTTCAGTTTTGTCTTCAGCAAGTGAAATGCATGCTCAATCAGGTCAGGTGATTGAATTGGCCATTGCATAACATTCCACTTCTTTCCCTTAAAAAACTCTTTGGTTGCTTTTGCAATATGCTTTGGGTCATTGTCCATCTGCACTGTGAAGCGCCGTCCAATGAGTTCTAAAGCATTTGGCTGAATATGAGCAGATAATATTTCCCGAAACACTTCAGAATTCATCCTGCTGCTTTTGTCAGCAGTCACATCATCAATAAATACAAGAAAACCAGTTTCATTGGCAGCCATACATGCCCACGCCATGACACTACCACCACCGTGCTTCACTGATGAGGTGGTATGCTTAGGATCATGAGCAGTTCCTTTCCTTCATACTCTTCTCTTCCTATTACTCTGGTACAAGTTGATCTTGGTCCCATCTGTCCATAGGATGTTGTTCCAGAACTGTGAAGGCTTTTTTAGATGTCATTTGGCAAACTCTAATCTGGCCTTCCTGTTTTTGAGGCTCACCAATGGTTTACATCTTGTAGTGAACCCTCTGTATTCACTCTGGTGAAGTCTTCTCTTGATTGTTGACTTTGACACACATACACCTACACCCTACCTCCTGGAAAGTTTTCTGGCCAACTGTTGTGAAGGGTGTTTTCTTCACCAGGAAAATAATTCTTTGGTCATACACCACAGTTGTTTTCTGCGGTCTTTTGGTGTTGCTGAGCTCACCGGTGCATTCCTTCCTTTTAAGATTGTTCTGAACAGTTGTTTTGGCCATGCCTAATGTTTTTGCTATCTCTCTGATGGGTTTGTTTTGTTTTTGCAGCCTAATGATGGCTTGCTTCACTGATAGTGACAGCTCTTTGGATCTCATCTTGAGAGTTGACAGCAACAGATTCCAAATGCAAATAGCACACTTGAAATGAACTATTGACCTTTTATCTGCTCATTGTAATTGGGATAATGAGGGAATAACACACACCTGGCCATGGAACAGCTGAGAAGCCAATTGTCACATTACTTTTGGTTCCTTAACAAGTTGGAGGCACATATGCAAACTGTTGTAATTCCTACACCGTTCACCTGATTTGGATGTAAATACCCTCAAATTAAAGCTGACAGTCTGCAGTTAAAGCACATCTTGTTCGTTTCATTTTAAATCCATTGTGGTGGTGTATAGAGCCAAAAATGTTACAATTGTGTCGATATCCCAATATCTATGGACCTAACTGTATATGGCACCCCTCAATCAGTATTTTGCGGAAACAGGTATATAGCACCCCTCAATCAGTATTTGGCAGAAACAGGTATATGGCATTCCTCAATCAGTATTTTGTGAAGTCAGGTGAATTGCACCCCTCAATCAGTATTTGGTGGAAGAAGGTATATAGTAATAGCACCCCTCAATCAGTATTTAGTGGAAGATGGTATATGGCACCCCTCAATCAGGATTTGGCAGAAACAGGTATATACCACCCCTCAATCAGTATTTGGCGGAAACAGGAATATGGCACACCTCAATCAGTATTTTGTGGAAGTAGGTGTATTGCACCCTTCAATCAGTATTTTGTGGAAGAAGGTATAAAGCAATAGCACCCCTTAATCAGTATTTAGTGAAAGAAGGTATATGACACCCTTTAATCAGTATTTGGCGGAAAATGGTGCATTGCAACCCTCAGTCAGTATTTGGTGGAAGAAGGTATATACAGGGCCGGCGCCACCACCCGGCAAACCCGGGCAAATGCCGAGGCCCCCTGCTCCTGGAGGGGGCCCACTGTGCCCGCTCACTCCTGCAGCTGTGTCCTGCTTGTTTTGAATACTAGGGCAGCTTACCCCAGCAATGCAGACAATTTTCGCCATGTGCACTGCTGGGGTAAGCGGCCCCAGAACTCAGAACAGGGTAGATGGAGTTTCAGTAGATGATTGATCCTATGCTAGAATGTAGTTGTTAGAAGGAGTTCTGTGACATCACTGGTCACATGCTCCTTCATGGTCACTTGACAAATCCTGACGGCAGCAGCAGCTTGTGGAAGGAGGAGGGGCTGTGCCTGCCTGCAAGATGCAGAGTGAGGGAGGATGTGCTGCTGGAGAACCAGAACTTGTGAGGGGAAGCATATGGAGCTCATATATGAGGGGGCAGGTGGAGCACTCAGGGGCAGTGGGGTTCAAGTGGAGTGGAATCTGGTGCAATTAAGGGGGTTTATCATACAGATCCAGGTGTATTCTGAGGGCCATGATGTGTGTGTCTGTCTGTCCCTGTGTGTGTGTCTGTCAGTCTGTCTGTCCCTGTGTGTGTGCCCCTTTCTGTGTCTATGGCCTCATGCACACCGGCCGTGGGCATCACTTGAATGGGTCTGCAATCGCTCAATGGGAAGCACTACGGAGTGCTTCTGTGGTGTTTCCGTCCGTTCCTCCGCACCGCCAAAAAATAGAACATGTTCTTTTTTTTGTGCGGTGCGGACGGATCATGGACCCATTCAGGTTGAATGGGTCTCAATCTGTCCCGGCCGCCGCACGGACGTTGCCAGTGCATTGGGGACTAAAAAATTGTGGTTACCAATGCACGGAACGGACGCATAACAGCAGAGTGCATGAGGCCTGAGGCATTGCTTAGACTCCATCCCACAGTCTAGCCAGTGCCTAATGGGTTACGGTTTAGACCACCTTGTGGTACATGTTGATAATTCCCTTTTAAACCTCAGTCCATGTTCCCTCAGTACTGGGAATCAGTGGGGGTCATATTAGAAGGTAACAAAAGGTTGGAGCATAACTAAAGGTGGAATTCCCTTTTAGATAGAAGTTGGTTGATGATTACACAGGTGTCTGTCCCTGTGTGTGTGTGTGTGTCTGTCCCTGTGTGTGTGTGTCTGTCCCTGTGTGTGTGTGTGTGTCTGTCCCTGTGTGTGTGTGTGTGTCTGTCCCTGTGTGTGTGTGTGTCTGTCCCTGTGTGTGTGTGTGTGTGTGTGTCTGTCCCTGTGTGTGTGTGTGTCTGTCCCTGTGTGTGTGTTTCTGTCCGTGTGTGTGTGTTTCTGTCCCTGTGTGTGTGCGCGTGTCTGTCCCTGTGTGTGTGTGCGTGTCTGTCCCTGTGTGTGTGTGTGTGTGTGCGTGTCTGTCCCTGTGTGTGCGTGTCTGTCCCTGTGTGTGTGTGTCTGTCCCTGTGTGTGCGTGTCTGTCCCTGTGTGTACGTGTCTGTCCCCGTGTGTGTCTGTCCCTGTGTGTGCGTGTCTGTCCCTGTGTGTGCGTGTCTGTCCCTGTGTGTACGTGTCTGTCCCCGTGTGTGTCTGTCCCTGTGTGTGCGTGTCTGTCCCTGTGTGTGCGTGTCTATCCCTGTGTGTGTCTGTCTGTCCCTGTGTGTGTGTGTCTGTCTATCCCTGTGTGTGTGTGTCTGTCCCTGTGTGTGTGTGTCTGTCCCTGTGTGTGTGTGTGTGTGTGTGTCTGTCCCTGTGTGTGTGTGTGTGTGTCTGTCCCTGTGTGTGTGTGTGTGTCTGTCCCTGTGTGTGTGTGTGTCTGTCCCTGTGTGTGTGTGTGTCTGTCCCTGTGTGTGTGTCTGTCCCTGTGTGTGTGTGTGTCTGTCCCTGTGTGTGTGTGTGTGTGTCTGTCCCTGTGTGTGTGTGCGTCTGTCCCTGTGTGTGTGTCTGTCCCTGTGTGTGTGTCTGTCCCTGTGTGTGTGTCTGTCCCTGTGTGTGTGTGTGTGTCTGTCCCTGTGTGTGCGTGTCTGTCCATGTGTATGTGTGTGTGTCTGTCCCTGTGTGTGTGTGTGTGTCTGTCTGTCCTTGTATGTGTGTGTGTGTGTGTGTCTGTCCCTGTGTGTGTGTCTGTCCCTGTGTGTGTGTGTCTGTCTGTCCTTGTGTGTGTGTGTGTGTGTCTGTCCCTGTGTGTGTGTCACCATCACCATGCCCACAGTGTTCCCTTTGTCTTGACGCAGCTGCATCAGGACATTCTGTGCGGGGCAAGATGAAGATGGAAGATGAGTCAGCACCGCCAGCATGGAGTCTGTGGTAGAGGCACACTAAGGACGCAGGTAACACTACTACATGATCTACACTAGTGTTATCTGTGGTTTACATAGGACTACAGGTAACACTATCACATTATCAGCACTAGTGTTATCTGTGGTTTTACATAGGACTGCAGGTAACACTACTACATTTTCTGTACTCAGATAGCCATGACTGTGTTATCTATGCTGTTACAGAGGACTGCAGGTGATATCTACTGTATTATCTGTACTCAGAGAGTTACCACTGTGTAAGGGGGCCCACTGAGACTTTATCGCCCAAGGGCCCACATGATCCTGGAGCCGGCCCTGGGTATATAGCACCCCTCAATCAGTATTTGACAGAAACAGGTATACAGGGAGTGCAGAATTATTAGGCAAGTTGTATTTTTGAGGATTAATTTTATTATTGAACAACAACCATGTTCTCAATGAACCCAAAAAAACTCATTAATATCAAAGCTGAATATTTTTGGAAGTAGTTTTTAGTTTGTTTTTAGTT
Organism: Bufo bufo; assembly: GCF_905171765.1. NCBI lineage: Eukaryota > Metazoa > Chordata > Amphibia > Anura > Bufonidae > Bufo > Bufo bufo. The sequence continues at coordinate 235,651,232 of NC_053390.1, forward strand.
TTAGCTATTTTAGGGGGATATCTGTGTGTGCAGGTGACTATTACTGTGCATAATTATTAGGCAACTTAACAAAAAACAAATATATACCCATTTCAATTATTTATTTTTACCAGTGAAACCAATATAACATCTCAACATTCACAAATATACATTTCTGACATTCAAAAACAAAACAAAAACAAATCAGTGACCAATATAGCCACCTTTCTTTGCAAGGACAATCAAAAGCCTGCCATCCATGGATTCTGTCAGTGTTTTGATCTGTTCACCATCAACATTGCGTGCAGCAGCAACCACAGCCTCCCAGACACTGTTCAGAGAGGTGTACTGTTTTCCCTCCTTGTAAATCTCACATTTGATGATGGACCACAGGTTCTCAATGGGGTTCAGATCAGGTGAACAAGGAGGCCATGTCATTAGATTTTCTTCTTTTATACCCTTTCTTGCCAGCCACGCTGTGGAGTACTTGGACGCGTGTGATGGAGCATTGTCCTGCATGAAAATCATGTTTTTCTTGAAGGATGCAGACTTCTTCCTGTACCACTGCTTGAAGAAGGTGTCTTCCAGAAACTGGCAGTAGGACTGGGAGTTGAGCTTGACTCCATCCTCAACCCGAAAAGGCCCCACAAGCTCATCTTTGATGATACCAGCCCAAACCAATACTCCACCTCCACCTTGCTGGCGTCTGAGTCGGACTGGAGCTCTCTGCCCTTTACCAATCCAGCCACGGGCCCATCCATCTGGCCCATCAAGACTCACTCTCATTTCATCAGTCCATAAAACCTTAGAAAAATCAGTCTTGAGATATTTCTTGGCCCAGTCTTGATGTTTCAGCTTGTGTGTCTTGTTCAGTGGTGGTCGTCTTTCAGCCTTTCTTACCTTGGCCATGTCTCTGAGTATTGCACACCTTGTGCTTTTGGGCACTCCAGTGATGTTGCAGCTCTGAAATATGGCCAAACTGGTGGCAAGTGGCATCTTGGCAGCTGCACGCTTGACTTTTCTCAGTTCATGGGCAGTTATTTTGCGCCTTGGTTTTTCCACACGCTTCTTGCGACCCTGTTGACTATTTTGAATGAAACGCTTGATTGTTCGATGATCACGCTTCAGAAGCTTTGAAATTTTAAGAGTGCTGCATCCCTCTGCAAGATATCTCACTATTTTTGACTTTTCTGAGCCTGTCAAGTCCTTCTTTTGACCCATTTTGCCAAAGGAAAGGAAGTTGCCTAATAATTATGCACACCTGATATAGGGTGTTGATGTCATTAGACCACACCCCTTCTCATTACAGAGATGCACATCACCTAATATGCTTAATTGGTAGTAGGCTTTCGAGCCTATACAGCTTGGAGTAAGACAACATGCATAAAGAGGATGATGTGGTCAAAATACTAATTTGCCTAATAATTCTGCACGCAGTGTAAAGCACCCCTCAATCAGTATTTGACGGAAACAGGTGAATGTCACCCCTCAATCAGTATTTGGCAAAAAACAGGTAAATAGCACTCCTCAATCAGTATTTGGCGGAAATAGGTATATGGCAACCCTCAATCAGTATTTTGTGGTAGCAGGTGTATTGCACCCCTCAATCAGTATTTGGTGAAAGAAGGTATATAGCAATAGCACCCCTCAATCATTATTTAGTGGAAGAAGGTATATGGCACCCCTCAATCAGTATTTGGCGGAAACGGGTATATAGCACCACTCAATTAGTATTTGGCGAAAACAGGAATATGGCACCCTTCAATCAGTATTTTGTGGAAGAAGGTGTATTGCACCCCTCAATCAGTATTTGGTGGAAGAAGGCATATAGCAATAGCACCCCTAAATTAGTATTTAATGGAAGAAGGTATATGACACCTCTCAATCAGTATTTGTCGGAAAATTGTGTATTGCACCCCTCAATCAGTAGTTGGTGGAAGAAGGTATATAGCAATAGCTAACCTCTATCAGTATTTAGTGGAAGAAGGTATATGGCACCCCTCAATCAGTATTTTGTGGGAGTAGATGTATTCCTCCCCTCAATCAGTATTTGGTGGAAGAAGGTATATAGCAATAGCACCCCTCAATCAGTATTTAGTAGAAGAAGGTATATGACACCACTCAATCAGTATTTTGGCAGAAAATGGTGTATTGCACCCCTCAATCAGTATTTTGTGGAAGAAGATATATGGCACTCCTCAATCAGTATTTGTCACCCTCATGGAGTCTGTTTCTGACCGTTTGAGCAGACACATGCACATTTGTGGCCTGCTGGAGGTCATTTTGCAGGGCTCTGGCAGTGCTCCTCCTGTTCCTCCTTGCACAAAGGCGGAGGTAGCGGTCCTGCTGCTGGGTTGTTGCCCTCCTACGGCCTCCTCCACCCTCTCCTGATGTACTGGTCTGTCTCCTGGTAGCGCCTCCATGCTCTGGACACTACGCTGACAGACACAGCAAACCTTCTTGCCACAGCTCGCATTGATGTGCCATCCTGGATAAGCTGCACTACCTGAGCCACTTTTGTGGGTTGTAGACTCCGTCTCATGCTACCACTAGAGTGAAAGCACCGCCAGCATTCAAAAGTGACCAAAACATCAGCCAGGAAGCATAGGAACTGAGAAGTGGTCTGTGGTTACCACCTGCAGAACCACTCCTTTATTGGGGGTGTCTTGCTAATTGCCTATAATTTCCACCTGTTGTCTATCCCATTTGCACAACAGCATGTGAAATTGATTGTCACTCAGTGTTGCTTCCTAAGTGGACAGTTTGATTTCACAGAAGTGTGATTGACTTGGAGTTACATTGTGTTGTTTAAGTGTTCCCTTTATTTTTTTGAGCAGTGTATATATATATATATATATATATATATATATAGTAAAGGCAAAATGGGAGGCAGTACCGATGTAAGTATGAAATAGCCAGGTGCACGCTCTGAGGGCTGAATATAATATGTATAAAAGCGCAACACTCCAACGCAGGATAAAATAAAATCCTTGAAATTTATTCACCCATGGTGTGGCAATGTTTCGGCTCTACAATTGAGCCTTTCTCAAGCAATAAATGGGACTCAGTGAACAAAATATATGCAACCACATCATTAACAAAGTGTCACATGATCATTACAAGAATAAAAATATCCACGTGTCATAAATCCATTATTACAGCTAATTCATAAATATATACATAATTCATCTAATACTACGTGACAATACAATAATCATAAAACTTCATATAAAAGTGCAAGTGCTTATGTGCATCGGTACATAATAGGTTAAAAGTGCAAGGTGCTGTTAATTATTGTTCGCTGGAGCTTAAGTAATCAGCCATCTGTGTACAAACTTACTGTCATGGTGGAAGCGCGATCCTGCTAGATGGCAATGGCGTCCTTGGCGTATTGAGATTCCTATTACGCATGCTCTGGATTGCATAAGCGTCATCAACATCATGATGACGTTGCTGGACTTCTGAGACTGCGCAGTGTAGTTCTTGCATTCATCAGCCATTTTGATTGTGGTCCGTGCCCATACTTATTTCAGCCCAAAACATCCGGGGAACAGTGTATCACAGCAGAAACCCATAGGCCAATATCATTCATATCATGCACATCTATCGACCGTTCTGTATATGGATTACTGTCGGGACCAGCTGATCACTGTCAAGTGCATGCTGTCACCAACATACAGAAGAAAAAAGTGGACAGACTTCGACAACTGAATGCCATGTCCATCCACATTATCCTCCGGACCCGAAATTACAGTCGAGGAGGGATCTCCTCCATTACATACATACTGATACACATCCTATAGACAGAACCATCTATGTCTCTATAATGCAATCAAGATACATACAACTATTTAAAAAAAAATTAAAATTATTAATGATGACCAGGTCCGCGCCAACACCATGTGAGAATACATCAGATGCTGCTTCCTGTCACTCAATCCCAGCGAAATTTGTAAATGGACATCTATGAAGAAAAAATACATAATTATATGATGAAAAAATAATAATATAGGATAAATAATAAATTTGTCTCAAATAAACATTTACTACCTAACACACATAGCCTCAGGATTCATAAAAACCAAAAAATAAAGGGCAAGCCAACCCCTAGATGTTCACAATCCTATAATCCACATTGAGATCAAGTACCTATGCCCAGGAGAGGGGGCAATAGAATAAGCATACTTAAAAAGAAAGAATTACAGTGGATCGTCACACTCAACACATTGAGACCAAATTGACTCAATGTGGATTATAGGATTGTGAACGTCTAGGGGGTGGCTTCCCCTTTATTTTTCTGTTTTTATGAATAAAAACTATTGTTTAGAAATAGAAAACACAGAATTGGTATGTGCGTATGTATTCACCCCCTTTGTTAGGAAGCCCATAAAAAGCTCTGGTGCAACCAATTACCTTCAGTAGTCACATCATTAGTGAAATGATGTCCACCTGTGTGCAATCTAAGTGTCACATGATCTGTCATTACATATACACACCTTTTATGAAAGGCCCCAGAGGCTGCAACACATAAGCATGAGGCATCACTAACCAAACACTGCCATGAAGACCAAGGAACTCTCTAAACAAGTAAGGCTGCGTTCACACAGGCGACATTTCCGCGCGGGTGCAATGCGGTAGGTGAACACATTGCACCCGCACTGAATCCGGACCCATTCATTTCAATGGGGCTGTTCAGATGAGCGATGATTTTCACGCATCACTTATGCGTTGCGTGAAAATCGCAGCATGCTCTATATTCTGCGTTTTTCACGCAACGCAGGCCCCATAGAAGTGAATGGGGTTGCGTGAAAATCGCAAGCATCCGCAAGCAAGTGCGGATGCGGTGCGATTTTCACGCATGGTTGCTAGGTGACAGTCTATTCACTGTATTATTTTCCCTTATAACATGGTTATAAGGGAAAATAATAGCATTCTGAATACAGAATGCATAGTAAACTAGCGCTGGAGGGGTTAAAAAAAATAAACAAATTAACTCACCTTCTCCTTTTGATCGCGTAGTTCCCGGTCTCTTCTGATGAGCTGTCGGTGATGATACCATGTGATTGGAGCATGTGATCTGACGTCACCAAAGGTCTTTTAGCCGACAGCTCATCATTAAAGAAGTAAAGAAGAGACTGGGAACTACGCGGAGGAGGTGAGTTAATTTTTTTATTTTTTTTTAACCCTCAATTGATCACATACTAAGCATTCTGTATTCAGAATGCTATTATTTTCCCTTATAACCAGGTTATAAGGGAAAATAATACAATCTACAGAACACCGATCCCAAGCCCGAACTTCTGTGAAGAAGTCCGGGTTCGGGTCTGGGTACCACAGTCGGTTTTTTATCACGCGCGTGCAAAAAACATTGCACCCGCGCTATTAAAACTGAACATCGGAACGCAATCGCAGTCAAAACTGACTGCAATTGCAATCCTACTCGCGCGGGTTTGCCGCAACACACCGGGATGCATCCGGACCTAATCCGGACACGCTCGTGTGAACCCAGCCTAAGGGTACTTTCACACTTGCGTTTTTGTTTTCCGGCATAGAGTTTCCGCCAAATACTAATTGAAGGGTGCCATATACCTTCTTCCACAAAATACTGATTGAGGGGCTCTATACTGGAAAAGAACTGATCAGTTTCCTCCCCATGCATTCTGAATGGAGAGTAATCCGTTCAGGATGCATCAGGATGTCTTCAGTTTAGTCACTAATACCGCAGCATGCTGCAGATTTTTCTCCGGCAAAAATGCCTGAAGACTTGCCAGAATGACGGATCCAGCATTAATGTCCATTGAAATGTATTATTGTCGGATCCGTTCAAAAGAGTTCCGTCGTTTGCCGCATGGACGGATCCGGATTTTCATTATGCGCCTGCGCAATGAAATAGGAGGAGCTTTGGTCACAGCCTGCTTCCTGTTTGTCTCTTCGTTCCAGCCTGCGAGGGAGAAGGAAGGACGCCATTGTAGGTGAGTACGTTTTTTTCTTCTTTTTTTATTTCTGTAGGGCAACAATAATAAAATATAAGCAGCTCCTATGCACTTATACATAGGATCTGTATAGGTGATGCTAGGAGTAGCAGTACTCAGGACTACTACCCCAGCATCCATTATGTACTTGTTCCACCAGCAGTCCCTATATACTTTTGCATAGGGACTGCTGGTGGATCAAGCACATAGTGGATGCCAGGGGTAGTGGTTCTAGGTACTGCTACTCCTAGCATCCACTGTGTACTTGTTCCACCTGTGGTCCCTGTGTACTTTTGCATAGGGACTACAGGGGGAACAAGTACATAGTTAATGCCAGGGGTAGTAGTACCCAGAACTACTAGCCCTAGCATCCACTATGTACTTGATCCACCAGCAGTCCCTATGTACTTTTGCATAGGGACTGCTGGTGGATCAAACACATAGTGGATGCTAGGGGTAGTAGTCCTGGGTACTGCTACTCCTAGCATCCATTGTGTGCTTGATCCACCAGCAGTCCCTATGCAAAAGTACATAGGGACTGCTGGTGGAGCAAGTACATAGTGGATGCCAGGGGTCGTAGTCCTGTGTCCTACCAATCCTAATATTATTATTTTTTTCTAAGGTAGGCCAAACAAAAAAAAATTAAAAATAGCCAAGCCATTCTACCGCCTGCTAGAAAAAAAAACAGCAGGAGCCTGCCCCCCACTACAATAAAGAATGCCCAGTAAGTCATTTTTTTGTGGGTCTGTTGTATTATGAAAAGTTAAAATCTAAATTTGTATTATTTTTTTCCAACAGGCACTTCATCTTCAGGTGAGGCTGGGAGCTCTCCTTCAACGCAACGTCGGCGACATGATACGGTATGTCAAGTTTGGAAGCAATCCCCATTGTAATATTGTGACAGTATTTTAAAAATTTTCATCTTTTTTTTTCACAGTCATCATCTAGGGAGGAGATGCTTACCGGCCAAGTGACAGCAGGAGAGAAGGAAGTCGGGGATGGAGCACACCAAGCCGTAGGTTTTTTAAAAGAAATTCTGCCATAAATATGCTTTGTATGTTTTTAAGAAAAAAAAATTGTGTTTTATTACAGTCATCTCATCCCGTTGACTCAGAGAGAGGTCGTCGGGCGTCAGCCCGAGGAAGTCGGGGAGCACGCGGCGGTGTAATATGTCTCCAAATATAAAATATTTTTGTATGAAAAATGTATCAACCTGATTTGGTAATCCTCTCCAAATCTAGTGTATGCTTATTTGGAGTAAATAACACCTGAAGGACTCATTACCAGGATTCAACAAGAGTTATATAAAAAATGTATGTGATTTATTTTCAGTCTTCATAAGAGTTCATTACTTACAGAAATAGGTTAGGAGAAGTCTTAGTCTAATTGTCCATGAGTAAATGTTGGTAGTCCTTGAGGTATCATTGTTGAAGGTCAAGCTCAAGCTCCATGTGTCTTCCCTTCATCTTCTCCAGCAACAAACAACTCCCAACAAACTTGAGAGTGAGTGAAAGATGACCACCCCTTGTCTGTCCCTGTCAGTCATTTATACCATAGATACAGGCGTGTCTTTACTAATGTATGGGCTTATACATTGTCATATATGGTAGACTTTAAATATAGTTCTTGAGGTTCCCATACAGACCTCCCATTGCCAAGTGTATTACTATAAATGGTGTGTAATGTGTAATGTAATACATACTTTATATTAAATATCAATTAATATTATATCACATTATTTAACAGGCGGTTGTGGTCGTGTGAGTATTTTCAAAGTCTTTTTATTTCTAAATGTTTACATTATGTTAATTTTATTTTTAGGGTTCCCGAGCCTCCGCCAGAATGGATGAGGAGGACATCGGCGGTTTTTGGATTGATAACAACCTCCTCATCCAGATGGTGGAGGAACACCACCATTGTGGGACCAGACCAACCGCCGCCACGCAGACCATCACTCAACCCGGCTCCTATGGCTCCAGATTTGTGAGGCTATTGTGCCTAATTGGGATGACCTCAGTGACAGTCAACGGGATGAGTGACGTAAGTATATCATATTTAATTTGTATACTGCTACATGTCTTCTTTTTTGTCAAAATAGATTTTCGGTCTGTTTGAAGTGGGTCACTGCTACCGATAGTTAACAATTTTTTTAAATTGTTGTTGTGGCAGGTTCAAACAAATAGTAAACATTTTTTGATGTCCAAAAATGTTTTATTTAAGACTAATTTATTTCGGGGGTTTTTTGGTGCCAGGGACGACAGTCATGGAGCGGTGGTGGTCGATGAGGGACGGCTTCAAGGACTATAACTAGGAGGTTAAGCGCCCGAGTGGGTCAGGAGGAACTCGCAAGTGGACCTACCGATATTCTGCCGCATTGGGGTTCCTAAGACGTACTCTACAGCTGCGAAGGTAAGATATAATGTTTATACTAATTAGGAATTTAGATCTCCAATGTATGTGTGTGGCCCAGGCAGACTATCATTTGGCACTCTGTCCGGGACATCCACATAGTATTGGGTGGAGTAGAGATGAGCAAAGCGTGCTTCAGATGCTACATCTGAAGCTGCTTAGAAAAAAAAAAAAAACATACTGTACATACTTCTCGGTACACTACAAGAATGTATGGCCTCTATCATTGTACAGTATGTTATTATTTTTATTTATTTTTTGCAACTTTACATGTAGCATCCGAAGTCCCTTTGCTTGCCTCTATCCAGAGTTTCTCTAATTACTAAATTAATATTTTTTTTTCTTCAACATCAAGAATAAGTCCAACTGGAGGCGGTCCCTGAAAAGTGGCCCACCGGGGGTCCCTCTCGTCCTGCTCAAGCAGCTGGTCAGGACCTCAATGTTCCCCTACGTGTACCCTCTGGTGACGCAACGATGGCTACATTAGCACCGCTTTTTGAGGCCCTCATGCGTCGCCAGAGGACCGGTAGGAGCAGTCAGGCAAACTACAAGGATCTCACAAGGCTCGTTTACGAGTCCTTGAGAGGATTCACCAATAGAGTTGCTGCTTTAGAGGACAATGTGCGATGTCTGCAGGAGGGGGCGGTGCTGACGTCGCAGATAGGTCCCATGCATCACTATTGGTTATCGTTGCTACCCGTGATGGAAGGGTTTACGCCCGACCAGCTGTTTTAGGCCAGAAGACAGGTGGACAGCGTCTTGTGGCAAGTGCAGCACCGCCCCACATCCCTTCCCCCGCCCAAGACCTCTCCCCGTATGTGTCGATCCTCCAGCGTGGGGACATAAATATACAAAACAAGACTCAATGTATGGTTTAAAAAAATGTTATGAACAGAAAATTTTATATACAACTATTATACATCAATACACCCACATAAACGGGCAAACAAACATAATCACATTAACGTTTTCTGAAAAATTAATCACAAATCGTTTATACAAATCGGTCCTGCCAGTCCACCCTTCCGGCATCAGAGCAGAAATAATCTCTCATCCTTGCAACCGTTACACTTGACCGTGGTCCAAAAATTTGAATGCTGGCCATCTCCCTGTCCTCCGCTATCTGCTCCACATTTAGGGGTTCTTTTGTAAGGAGGTAGTTGTGTAACACAACAGCAGACTTTACCACCTCATCAACCGTTTCAACTTTCATATGAATGGGTTTAGTAAAAATACTTCATTTGGCAACCAAAACCCTGAATGTGCATTTCACTATCCTTAGAGACCTGGTCAAGCGGTAGTTGAATGTGCGTTTTTAAAATTTAATCTGTGGCTGGAATATGGTTTCAGCAGATTTCCACACATTTGGAAGGCCTCATCAGCAACCAACACAACTGGCATGGGTGGGCTTATCTGTACCTGGCAGTGGTTGAGGTGGAGGAAAATCAAATAGTCTTTTATATAGACTTCGCCCCATAAAAGAATTTTTAAAAACCATAGAATCGTTTGCGCATCCATAGGCCCCAAGGTCGACGGCAACAAAACGATATTGGGCATCAGTGATAGCCATTAGGATGATAGAGAAATATTTTTTGTAGTTGAAATACTCGGATCCGGTGCCTTGGGGCTTGATTATCCTGATATGTTTCCTGTCTACCGCACCAATACAGTTGGGAAACTGACAGACCTCCCAAAATTTTTCTGCAACTTCAGTCCACTTTTGGCGAGTTGGATGTGGGATAAATTCCTCATGCAGTTGTTCCCACAAAACACGGCATGTCTCCTTCACAATAATGGAAACTGTTGATATCCCAAGCCAAAATTGAAAATGGAGTGATGTGAAACTTTCTCCAGTTGCCAAAAATCTATAAAAAAATATTTTTTGATGGTAAATACAATACAAGGTACATCAATCGTACGCAATTCTTTGGGACCTTAAACTGGCCATTCATTTGTTTTGTTGTAATTTTTCACCGGCCAAAGTAATTTTGGGAAAATGCAATGATAGAACGGGCTCTCCATGGCGAACAATAGGCCTATGCTTATGACTACAATTGCTCACAGTGCTTTCAACGTCTGTAATGGCCGATATATGGATCAAATCGTGACCATACAAGATGTTGCAGTCATAGTGAACAATACTAATGTAGATCCTCCTTGGCATGCGCAATTCTGCACTTTGTTTAATTATGCTGGGAAAAAATTAGGAGATTTCTTAAGATGGGGTTCGGTAAGATTTCTAATATCACCTTTTAACCATGAAAAATCAATGTTATAACATTATATTATACTAATAAATATTATTTACCTTATGGTCAGCATTAGGCATTCTGCTGGGGAACACTGCGACGGAAAGTGGTGTCCTGTCTTTGGATGTGAGGTGACACCCGTTGTAACGGTTCATCAAAACTTTCAACGCTCATCCGTAAGTAATTTAAATACTTTTCTGTATAAATCCGCAATTCAGGAAACAGAATTTCAAAAGCTCCCCTTCTTATTCTTGCAGAGGTTATTGGATGCACCCAATAGAGACAATGACGATGCCATCTGGCTCTAAGAGTCTAGACGTCTTTTCCAGCGGGAAACAAGGATTAAAGCCTGAAATCCAAAACGAATATGGTCCGGCATCATTTTTGCAATCTTCAGAGGGAGCATATGAGGGCTAAGTGACCTTCAATTGTCCTTTATAGTCACTGTACTATTTGCATTGATTCTCTTTGATCTGTGAAAATTTGAATATCGGATCCGTCTTTCCGTTTGAAAAAGTTTGAAAAAGTTGAAGATAACAGATTAGACGGATCCGCTATTTCGACGGATCCAGCAAAAACAATCTCCATTATCATACGATTTAATGGATCCGGACGTTCTTTCCGGCGACGGAACGATGAATCCGTTGTATGAAAACATGTACGGTAACATGCGGCGACGGAACTGCTTGCAAAGTGTGAAAGTAGCCTAAGGGATAATGTTTTTGAGAAGTATAAGTCAGGGTTAGGTTATAAAAAAAAAATCCAAATCTTTGATGATCCCAGGAGTGCCATCAAATCTATCATAACCAAATGGATTGAACATGGCAGAACAGCAAACCTGCCAAGAGATGGTCGCCCACAAAAACTCAAGGACTGGGCAGGAAGGGCATTGATCAGAGAGGCAGCACAGAGACCTAAGGTAACCGTTGAAAGAGCTGCAGAATTCAACAGCAGAGACTGGAGTATCTGTACATAGGACGACAATAAGCTATATGCTCGATAGAGTTGGGCTTAATGGCAGAGTGGCCAGAAGAAAGCCATTACTTTCAGCTAAAAACAAAAAGGCACGTTGTGAGTTTGCGAGACTCCAAAATGTATGGAGGAAGGTGCTCTGGTCTGATGAGAATAAAATTGAACTTTTCGTCCATCAAAGAAAATGCTATGTCTGGCGCAAACCGAACACATCACCCAAAGAACACCATCCCCACAGTGAAACATGATGGTGGCAGCATCATGCTATAAGTATGTTGTTGTAAATACATGGATATTCTTGAGCAAAACCTGTACCACTCTGTGCGTGATTTGAGGCTAGGATGGAGGTTCACCTTCCAGCAGGACAATGACCCCAAACACACTGCTAAAGCAACACTTGAGTGGTTTAAGGGGAAACATGTAAATGTGTTGGAATGGCCTAGTCAAAGCCAAGGTCTCATTCCAATAGAAAATCTGTGGTCAGACTTAAAGTAGTTATCCGAGTTATTTTTTTGTTCTTTCTATGTTCCTAACTGGGCAAATATAACAGCTTTCCAATTCACTCACTTTATTTCCAGTGGCTGGTTTTTCAGATTTCACTGAGGGTCACATGATCTGTGATGTCAGCTTCTCTCCCTGCTCTGATAAAGGTCGTTTACAAGCCTGTAAACGAGACGTCACTGTGCTGGCTACGCCCCCCCCCCCCCCCCCCCTTCACTGCCGTCTGTGTGCTCTATCCTAGGAATCTTAACTCCTTCAGCTGCACAGACTCAGGGCTGAAGTGTTTACTGTGTAGCTGCAGGCAGTGAGGAGACAAATGCTGGGCACAGGAGCTGAAAGAGAAGTTCTGCAAAGCATTACAGGTAGGGGGAAGATCCTGTGTGTATTAGCAGTGTCATTATATAAGTGGGACTTGTTGTTCTACACTTACAAGTTGCTTTTTTCTCCCAGCACCCAGGGCAGCTCTTGTATCCACTCCCTTAGCAGTGTCATTATACAGCTGGGACTTGTAGTCCTACACATACAACATGCTGAGTCTCCCAGCAGGCAGACATGTCACTCAGGGCAGCTCTGGTATCCACTCCCTTAGCGGTGTCATTATACAGCTGGGACTTGTAGTCCTACACATACAACATGCTGCAGAGTCTCCCAGCAGGCAGATATGTCACTCAGGGCAGCTCTTGTAGCTATTCCCTTAGCAGGGCAGGGGAAATATATATTTTTTTTTTGCATAAAACTTGCTTAGCTCAGTTATATATCAGATATTCAGTGCTATATTATTTTTTTTCATAACTCGGATAACCCCTTTAAAGATTGCTGTTCACAAGCGCAAACCATCCAACTTGAAGGAGCTAGAGCAGTTTTGCAATGAGAAATGGGCAAAAATCCCAATGGTAAGATGTGGCAAGCTCATAGAGACTTATTCAAAGCGACTTGGAGCTGTGATTGCTGCAAAAGGTGGCTCTACAAAGTATTGACTTTAGGGGGGTGAATAGTTATGCACATTGACTTTTTCAGTTATTTTGCCCTATTTGCTGTTTGTTTCAAAATAGAAAAAAAAAATAATAATAAATAAAAAAAACATCTTCAAAGTTTTGGGCATGTTCTGCAAATGAAATGATGCAAATCCTCAAACAATCCATGTTGATTCCAGGTTATGAGGCACCAAAACACGAAAAACGTCAAGGGGATGAATACTTTTGCAAGGCACTAATATATATATATATATATATATATATATATATATATATATAATATGTTAATTGAATGAATAAACAAATAAATAAGAGGTTAAATTAATGAAAAAATAGATAAATAAAATAATCGATAAATAAATACTGTAAAGGGGTTACACTCACAGGCAGGGCGGCGATGACAGAGTCTCTTGCAGACCACAGGGTTAAAGTCCAAATGTTGCTTTATTTATAACACTTTATTTATAACACTCCGGCAATACAGGCATACAGTTATAGATTATTGGGTATGGTGAAGGTCCAGCACCACAATACAAAAACCAAACAAAAATAAACATCTGCCCGTCTGGGCTCTGGCTAATACAGTGAAGATCCTAGCTCACCTATTGAACACAGGTCACACAGAGAATTCGGCTTCTCTAGCCAGCAGCGCAGCCATCTTCCCAGACTTCCTCCAGGCATTACTCTCCCCAGACTGACAGCCTGGACTGTGCTTTATTTCCCCTTGATGATCCCAGCTGGGCTAGGGGAAAACCTGTCCCGGAATGGGGTGGACTGGGGAGGTCCCTCTACCAATCCTACCTTCTCCCAGTCCAATAAAATCCAGCCCATAAACTTAACAAAACTGTCTCAGTAACCAACACATTGCTGAGACCATTTTAACCTTCTGGATTTTATTTACCTCACCCAGTTGAGGAAGCTGGGTGGAATATACACCCCTTTCAGGACTCTACCATACACTTTTCTGTTCACCTTACCACAATGCATAAATAAATTCATCGATAGAGAAATAGATCAATAAATTAATCGATTGAGAAATAGATAAATAAATTCATCACCTAATAAATACATGAATAATTTCGTCGATAGAGAAATATATAAATAAATTCATCAATAAATAAATTCAACCATAAATAAATTAATTCATCCATAAATATATACAAAAGTAAAAAAACAACGATGTTTTGGAGGGAGAGCCAAGGAGAGGGATTGACAAGGGACCCTTCAACGCACTGAAACGATGGCAGGGGCCAAGAAGTTGCCGCCAATCCAGGACTTTGATGAACATCAGTCTATCCACGGAGGGGTCCCTTTGGAGGCAGCACAGCATGTGGGCAGCAATGGTGAAGAGGACAGCCCGCTGTGACTCTTCTTGGCTGCCCGGGACCATGATGTCTTGGTCCTCCTGCTGCTGCTGCCTCTGGGAGTTGCCCTACCCCAGGACTAACGGTGCCCCCGGCACCGGCTCTCCCTCCTGGCCAGACCCAGACTCCTGGACGTCCTCAACCTCCTCAAAAAATTCTTCTTCCTCTTCCTCATCCTGGGCCTGGTCTTGGTGGAGCAGTGTTGCCTCCTCTTGCTCCACTAAGGTACTCTCCCCAGCATCGAGCAGGCAATCAGGTGTCCTGTCCAGGAGGAACACTATGCGGAGCACGTCATTGAGGCCAACATGCTCCCCACTGACCAGCTTGAAGAGATGGCCTTGCGGTTCACCCGGCGGTCGTTTCGCGCCGAACTTTGCGCGTTCGCGATTCGCCGAACATGCGAACATATGGCGATATTCGCGCCCGCCATATTCTTTCACATTGTGAAGAACTTTGACCCATGACACATCCATCAGGTGGTACTGGACAGCCAATTAAGACGTTTCAGCACATGGACATACCCCCTACCTTATAAATAAACCTGATCTGGGCGCCATTTTACATTCAGTCTTTTGCCAGTGTAGGGAGAGGTTGATGTGTGGAGCAGGGACAGACTGTTAGGGCCACAAATCGCTAGCTAATAGGGCCACAAAAGTCTTTTTAAGGACTGGTATAGGTGTGCTATCAATAGCAGTTGAGGAAGGCTGACATGCCGCAATGCGTTCTGCTGTGAACTATTAATAAAGCACATTCTGAAGAGCAAGTACGTCTGCTGGGATTATTTCTTATGCATCTTATGGGGATTGCTCCTTTCCCGTGCAGACATTGAAAAGGTTGTGAGCTGTCTTGTTTGGAATTTCTGCTATCAATAGGTGTGACATACTGAGGGGTGTAATATACTTATAATATACTTTCTAACATAGAAAACGTATTATAGTGCAATTGTATTGTGCAGCAGTTGTGTGCAGTTCTGCTGTGATACTGCATCTACACAGAGTGAAAAACACTATTTGAAGAAATCATTTCTACTGGTGTGATTTACCAAATGCCCCCCAAAAAAACTGATTGAAGTAGGGGTTTTATATACCAAAAATATACTTTCTATATAGTTCATTTAGGTAGTGCAGCATTTGTCTGCGGTTTTGCTGCGTTACCGCATCTACACAGAGTGACAAACACTATTTGAAGAAATAATTTCTACTGGTGTGATTAACCAGTTGCCCCCCAAAAAAACTGATTGAAGTAGGGGTTTTATATACCAAAAATATACTTTCTATATAGTTCATTTAGGTAGTGCAGCATTTGTCTGCGGTTTTGCTGCGTTACCGCATCTACACAGAGTGACAAACACTATTGGAACCAATAATTTCTACTGGTGTGATTTACCAGTTGCCCCCCAAAAAACCTGATGAAGGTAGGGGTGTGATATACAAATACTGCTCTTCTATAGGGACTTTTGTCACAGGGTCATTTGGAAAATGACAGGCAGAGAAAGAGGCAGGCCATTCCGCAGGAGTGGGAGGGGTCAGGCAGGTGCACCAGGCCGGAGCCTAAGTGGGAAGCTGCAGAAGGTGCGTGCGATTACGTCAAAGGACGCACCAGACTTGGTTGAGTGGCTCATTCAGCCTTCCGCTTCTACACCCTCCTCATCTTCTCTATCTGCACCCTCTTCACTCTCTGCTGTGTCCACCCCCAAAGACACCACCACCACCATATCTACTCAGCTCTAGTCAGAGGAATTATTTTCCCATACATTCCAAGAACTTACCGATGCGCAGCCATTCTTGGCATCGGATCAGGAAGAGGAGGCATCAACGGTCACCACCCAGCAGTCTGACGACAATACTCAGATCAGCCCAAGGAGGGTGGTCCCCGCTGTGGCTGCCTACTCCGAGATCTCTAATGTCAGTGATGGTGAAGGTGACGAATCCGATGATGACGTGTCGATGGACATCACGTGGGTGTCCACAAGAAAGGAAGAGGAGGGGAGAGAAGAGGGAGAGAAGAAGAAGCAGATAGGGAGGAAAAGGAGGAGAAGCAGGCAGAACTTACATTGCACAGGAGGCAAAAAGCAGACTGCTAATGTATCTGGAATGAAACATCCACCATGCATGGTCACATCTGGCGCTCCCCGGACGCCGGCACATGGCTCCGCAGTGTGGGCTTTTTTTAATGTGTCTGCTGCTGACAATAGTGTTGCTATGTGCAGCCTGTGCTGTCAATGCATAAGTCGCGGTAAGCCCAACACTCACCTAGGCACGACCACCTTAAGAAGGCACCTGTCCTCCCATCACTGAGCCCAGTGGGAGCAACACTGTCAGAACCCACAAAGCCACACTCCCGGTGCTAACCGTCCTGCCTCTTCTCCTTCTGCTTCTCCTCTCTTCTCCCAGTTATCCTCCACTCCACCTTCCACCGTGCTGTCGTCGCGTTCATTTGGCAAAAGGCAGGCTTCCTTGCCCCAAATGTTCGAGCGAAAAAAGATGATAACGCCGGAAAACCCTCTTACCCAACGGCTGATGACTGGCTTGTCAGAACTGCTAGTCCGCCATCTACTGCCATATAAACTGTTGGACTCAGAGGCCTTTAGAAAATTTGTGGCCATTGGAACACCACAATGGCAGCTCCCCAAAGGAAATATTTCTCCCAGAAGGGCATCCCAGAGCTATATGGCCACGTTCAGCAGCAAGTGAATGTATCTCTGGCCCACCTTGTCGGTGCCAAGATACATCTGACCACAGACATGTTGTCTAGCAAACACGGGCAGGGAAGATACATAACTTTTACTGCCTACTGGATGAACCTTCTGGCGGCCGTCGAGCATGCAACCTGTGGCACCTGTGTGGATTTGGTGTTACCGCCACGGATTGCATGCATGCCTTCCTCTTCTTCTCCTCCTCCTACTCCTTCCTCCCTCTCCTCCTCGGCTGACTCCTCCTTTTCCGCTGCTACCGTCTCTTCCCCTGCGACCCCCAAGATCCCCAGAACCTATTTGATGTGCCAGGTGAGACATTGCCATGCTGTGCTGCGTCTGTTGTGCCTGGAAGCCAAGAGCCACACCGGTCTTGCACTCCTTTCAGCTTTGCGGTCACAGGCAGATCAGTGGCTAACCCAGCTCAATTTGACAGTTGGTAAAGTGGTGGCGACAATGGTGCCAATCTGCTGAGCGCGCTGAAACAGGGCAAAATGACACATGTGCCGTACATTGCACACGTCCTGAACTTAGTCGTGCAGCGATTCGTTGCCAAATACCCCGGGGTCCAGGATGTCTTGCGGCAGGCCAGGAAAATTTCTGCCCATTTTAGAAGATCTTACAAGGCCATGGTTCTCCTTGCTGACATTCAGCGGCGACACCACCTGCCCGTCAGACGTCTGATTTGTGACTGCCCGACGTGATGGAACTCCACCTTGTATATGCTTGATAGGTAGGCTGCTCCAGCAGAAACATGCAGTTAACAGGATAGGTTCTGGGCAGCTTGGTTCCTTTTCACCGCGCCAGTAGCTGCTCATTCGCGACGGATGCAGACTTCTGCGGCCATTTGATGAGATCACCAAACTGGTCAGTCTTAGCCAGGGCGCCATCAGTGACATCGTACCTTACGCCTTCTTTCTGGAGCGTGCATTGCGTCGTGTTATTGATCAAGCCCTCGAGGAGCAGGAAGACGAGGAAGTCGCAATGTTGGATGAATTTCCAAGAGGGGGCTACTCCATCTGAGACTAGTCAACAACAGGAGTCTGAAGAGGAGTCAGAGGAGGATGGTGCCGGAGCGGAGGAGGAGCAAGAAGAGCATGCTTTAAACGTTTCTGGGATCCCTGGTGTTGTCCGTGGCTGGGGGGAGGAGAACGAGGACGACATTATCCTGGATGATGAGCAGGAGCCAGGCCACTCCACTGCTTCCAGTTTAGTGCAAATTGGGGCCTTCATGCTCCAGTGTTTGAAGAGGGACCCCGTATAAAAAGCATAAAGGGCAAGGACCAGTACATTTATTGTTCTGCTAGATTTATATCAAGCTCACAGCTCAAGAGGACTGTCTTTTCTGCTGGAGCTCTCTCCCTATCACAGCTCAGGAGGCTTGTCCATTCTAATGGAGCCCTCTCCATATGACAGCTCAGGAGGCAGTTGAAGGATGAAAATGAGCATGTGCGGCCATCTCAGTGAGCCAGACAAAGAAATAAGAAAAATAACAAACAACAGGTGGCGCTATACGGATACATATCATTAAATAACTAAGTGGCTATATAAAATTTTTAATTACATGCAATTACAAAAGTATTCAGATCCAGGTGCTGATTTGAAAACTGTTGAATATTTTTTGTGGGATAGCACCCTTTAAAGGGAATGAATCATCAGAAAATGACCTATTGTTTAAATCATGTTTTTATGTTTATCATATTGTTTAAGTACTTTTGATGATGTTATTTTTAATTTTCCATGTCAATATTTATATTTAAACAAATCCCATAAAAACCTGCAGTTTTCACACTGGCCACTAAGCCTAATAATAGGCACTACTTCTCGGTCCGTAAATATAACTTTACAGCAATTTTCTGCTTATCTGTCATTCTAATCCTGCCTGTAATTATATCACCTCTGTGTACAGATATGACAGAATCCACCATTCACAATAGGTGAATGTCAAAGCGTATTTATTCTTTCCTTAAAATAATCTCTCCAGAGGGCACAGAGCATGCCCAGAAAAACTCTCCCATGGACGTTAATGAGGTCCCCAACAGACCATTGTGTCTATGGACCATGTATCTGCTGTAAAGCAATTTTCTTAATGCTTTCTAATTGCTGTTAAGAACAGCTCAAGATGGCCACCCCCATAATTATGTTCATTAAATAGAATTTAAAAATCTGTAATCAGATAATAAAAACAGATTAGAAAAAAAGGATGTTTTGATATCTGGTTTTAACTGGCAGATAATGTTTTTCGGTGACACATTTCCTTTAAAGTATGCTGTAGGTACTGTACAAAGTAATATCATTGTTTATGGATCAAATCTTTGTACCACTATTTTAACCCCTTCCAGACATCCACTGTAATAGTATGGTGGATGTCGGGTCCTTAAAGTACGTCAGCATAGAAGTGCACGCACACATGCTTGAAAAAGGGCCTAATAACCCTGAGGCCCAAAACATTGCTATATCGATGCACTATTCACTGATGGACTAATAAAGATACTTATGTTAAACTGCCAACTTTGGTTGGAGTTATTTATTTATGAGTGAGAAGACAAAAACGATCAGTGGAGCGCCAGATGACAGATAAAGGTACAGATAACCAATCTAGGGGTGATTAATCCCAGAATGGATGTTATGATAAAATCAAATAAAAATGTGGTGTTATTACACCTGATTCTATGAGTGCACGTACTCAATAGAGACAATAATATATTGACGCCACAAAGCACAAGACACTTGATGCCATAGAACCCCCCCTCGCCGAGATCACTGGTGGGATGTTAAGTATCCTCGCGGTCCTTCAGATAGATGACCCGGTGGACTCCAATAATTAAGCAAGGTTCCTTTAATTAATGAATCAGCTCAACGTGTTTCGGGGTTATTATAAACCCCTTCTTCAGGTTGCTCCAGAAGAAGGGGTTTATAATAACACCGAAATGCGTTGAGCTGATTCGGTTATTAAAGGAACCTTGCTTAATTATTGGAGTCCACCGGGTCATCTATCTGAAGGACCGCGAGGATACTTAACATCCCACAGGCGATCTCGGCGAGGGGGGGGTTCTATGGCGTCAAGTGTCTTGTGCTTTATCTTGCGCCTCCCCCCCTGGTGAAGTGAGTAAAAATCCGTATGGATGCACGCTTTTATTATTTTGTGTAAGCAACATCGTTATCTATATATTAGTACTCTATTGAGTACGTGCACTCATAGAATCAGGTGTAATAACACCACATTTTTATATTATTTTATCATTATAACATCCATTCCGGGATTAATCACCCCTAGATTGGTTATCTGTACCTTTATCTGTCATCTGGCGCTCCACTGATCGTTTTTGTCTTCTCACTCATATACCATGGTCTGCTAGTCAGAGTCCTGTAGTGTGAGCAGCCTTCTGACATTGGCTTCAGTCTTGGTCTCTACTTTGGTACTCCTTGGCGCCTCACATTCTCTACCTCCTTTCCCGTCTGTACTCTACCTACTTGTTTTCTTAATCTGACGCTCCTTTTTTCTATATTATTAATTTATGGAAATACTTGGTAAGTCAGTGGAGAGGGATCTTAAAGAGACAAGCTCCCAATAAAAGCCTTAATTCCCGATGAGTGGTGTGGTCAGATTATATATACAAACCTTATTCTGCAGGTCAGTACAATTATGGTGATGCCAAATTTGTAAATAAAAACCCTCCAAAAAATGTTTTTTCTCTGCATCATCATTTTTTGACACTATTACCTTTTTATCTTTCCATCTACAGAGCTATGTTAGGGCTTATTTTTTGCAGGGAAAACTATAGTTTTTATTGGTATCATTTTGGGCTACAAACTTTTAAAATCACATTTTATTAGATTTTTTTTTTGGGTGGACAAGGTGAATAACAATGGTAAATTGCGCTGTTACAGCATTCACCGGCAGGAATTTTTTTTAATATTTTAATCATTCAGACCTTTTTGGAAGCGGTGATGTCTGTTATGTTTTTTTTTTATTGCTATTTATGTTTTTTTTAATATGCAAAATTGGGAAAGAGAGGCCATCAATATAAGATTCTGGAGGTCCAACATAAGGCCGCCAATCAGCTGCTTTAGACAGCCACTGCTGCTGGAAACTATCCAGTGGATGGATGCTGTCTACTGTACTGATGTAGTCTTTGCAACTGACATGCTTCAGCTCAGTTCCAATTCACACAATGGGATCTGAGGAGTAGTACTGTAAAGTTTCCATCACCAGAGGCTGGCCAAAAGTTTAGTTTTGTGTGAGAGGGTGACTGGTGTGGGTATTTAATTTTTTATTTTATTTTATTAGTATTTTATTATTTTTCTTTTACTTCATTTTTTATTTATTTTGCCACATAATATATCCTGCCAAAGAGCTCATTAAAAGACCTCTGAGAGACACTGACAGTTGTTTTGCACTTTTTCATTGTAACTGGAGCATCCAAAGGAACCTTGCTTACAGGGTAAAACAGCTCCCTGGGGCACATGTTACACAGATAGAGCTGATCAGGGTCTCTGCTTTCCCCCCCCCCCCCCCCCAAGACACCCGGTTATTACTTGATTGCTGGATCCAATAGAAGAAGCAGCATAGCTGCATTTTCTGTTCCATGTATGCGCTCTTTGATTGCTATGCACCGAGCACTGGAGAATGCAGAATCGGTATTAAACTGCTTCTGTCTTCTCCCTGGGGCGCTGGCTGTCAGTTTAATCCGGCTCCATACATCTACAGCACTTGGGATTAAATCCCAGTACCAAGCTCCGTAAACAATAGGTCATTTTCTGATAACACATTGGGGGAGCTTAATCAGAAGTGCAATTAAAAGCTGGCTTCGTTATCCATAGCAACCAATCAGATTGATCCTTTCATTTTCCAACTGAGCTCTGAATAATCAAAGATGAGATCTAGTTGGTTGCCAATTTCCCTTTTTTACAACTTTTTATTAATTTCTCCCATTCCCTTTTACAACTAGCTTTCTTCTGACCTCAACCCATGAAAATCCATTTATCTTGCTAAGCACAACAAGTAAAGATCACAGGTTGCATTGACTGTATGTTCTTTACCCATCTGCCGAATGTTCACCTGTGAGACGTGGTACAAGAAAGGAAAGGGGTCATTCTGCTGCTTTGAAACAACTTCTTGTCAAGGGTTCACTATCTATCTGCAGATGTAAGCATCAAAAAGAATTAACTGAACATAAGCAAACTAAAACGTAAGTGCTTTATTGACTAGCGGTTCCCACATTCTTGTCTGGTTATTACTGCCTTATCACGAATGCTAGGTTTTAAGTATAGGACATTAACTATATAAATAAAACAATATTTTTTTAAATTTTGTACGGAAGGCCGGGATAAGATTTTTCGGCTCCCTAGGCCGAGCAGGTGACACCCCCCCTCCCAAATAAATTGAATGTCACATTACTTCCTAATAAAGAGATTAAAGCACATTTTAAAAGGGCATATCCAGTGACTTACAGGTGACGTCTCTGTCCGGTTACTACTCCCAATACTGTGCCTGTTCTGCTGCTCCAAGCCCACAAACACTATACTGTTAGAAATAACAATGTGATACAGATAGTTTCTTCATGTTAATAGTGACTGCTCTCATTAGTAACAAGTGCCCTCAATAGTAATAATACTCTCCATGTGTGTCCTCATTAGTACCAATGCCCTCCATATTGTGCCCAATAATAATAATTCTTCCACGGTAACCCCACCCAGTAGTAATAATATCACTATCGAGCCCCCAGTACTTATAATGCCCTTCCTGCAGTGCCCTGCTAGCTTTAATGCCCCCTGCAGTTATAATTCCCTTGTAGTGCCAATATATATAAATATATTTATAGTAAATAGGCAGCACACTGAAAAATTTGTAACAACAAATAAAGTGTTTATTCACCCTTATGGACACAACGTTTTGAGAAAGGCTCTAGTATTAAGTCGAAACATCGGGTCCATATGGGCGAATAAGCACTTTATTTGCTTTTACAAATTTTTGAGTGTGCTTCCTATTTTTATATACCTTTTTTATACCTTTTTTTATATTTGGACATTGGTCTAGCTCCATTGGGCTTGCACCTCATCTTTTGCTTCTTTATACTGCTGCCATATATATAAATGCCGTGGGCTCCTATGACCAGTTTTGAAGAAAGGCAGGGACACAACAAAGTCACTTCAACACGGTTTATTGCTTGTTCCAGCCAACTTACAGTTCAGTTCAGCCGGATCGCAGCCGGAACAAATAATCAGTTCATGTCATCCACAATAAAGTCATGCAGGCTCAAGACTCTTTTAGAAGCATCCAGAGGCTAGTGTTTGCTTCACACGTGCCTTGCAGTGTGTGATCTGCAGCCTTTCACACAACAGACACACCCTGCCTCATGCTGCTGACTTTTTAAATGCAATCGTGGACATGATCCACATATAAACCTGGGAGTGGTTCGTGGGGAGTAAGCACCATAGTGAATTTGTACTTAGCAGGAGTTGTGTGCGGTTCTGCTCAGATAAACCAGCTATACAAAGGGACAAATGCTATTGGAACCAATAATTTCAACTCGTGTGATATACCAGTTGACCCCCAAAAACTGAATGAGACAGGGGTGTGATATACCTATAATATAATTTCTATATAGTGCATTTGTTTTGTGCAGCAGTTGTGTGCGGTTCTGCAGCGATACCGCAGCTATACAGAGGGACAAACGCTATTGGAACCAATAAATTCAACTGGTGTAATATACCAGTTGCCCCCCAAAAAAACTGATTGAGGCAGGGGTGTGATATACCTATAATATAATTTCCATATAGTACATTTGTAATTTGCAGGAGTTGTGTGTGGTTCTGCTGAGATACCCCAGCTATACAGAGTGACAAACCCTACTTGAACAAATAATTGCAACTGGTGTGATATAACATTTGCCCCCCAAAATTTTTTTATTGAGGAAAGGATGTGATAAACCTAGAATATACTTTCCATATAGTGCATTTGTAATTTGCAGGAGTTATTTGCGGTTCTGCTTAGATACCCCACCTATACAGAGGGAACAAACGCTATTGGAATAAATAATTTTAACTGGTGTGATATACAAGTTTCCCCCCCAAAAAACTGATTGAGGCAGTTGTTTGATATACCTATAATATAATTTACACATAGTATATTTGTAATTTGCAGGAGTTGTGTATGGTTCTGCTCAGATACCCCAGCTATATAGAAGGACAAACGCTATTGGAACACATAATTTAAACTGGAGTGATATACCAGTTGCCCCCCAAAAAAACTGATTGAGTGGTTTGATATACCTACTTCCAGCAAATAAACATTACGCGATTCTATATACCTGCTTCCAAAAATACTGCTCTTTTATAGGGACTTTGTCACAGGGTCATTTTGAAAATGACAGACAGAGGAAGATGCCGACCATTCCGCAGGGGTCGGGCAGGTGCACCAGGCCGGAGCCTAAGTGTGAAGTTGGAGAAGGTGCGTGCGATTACATCAAAGGACGCACCAGAGTTGGTTGAGTGGCTCACTCAGCCATCCGCTTCTGCACCCTCCTCATGCTCTGTATCTGCACCCTGCTCACTCTGTGCTGGGTGCACCCCCATAGACACCACCACTAACACCACCACCACCATAGCCCCTCCACTCGAGTCAGAGGATTTTTTTTCCCATCAAATCCCAGACCTTACCGATGCGCAGCCATTCTTGGCATCGGATGAGGAAAAAGAGGTAGCAACGGCCGCCACCCAGCGTTCTGACGACAGTACCCAGATCAGCCAAAGGAGGGTGGTTCCCGCTGTTGCTGCCTACTCCAAGATCTCTAATGTCAGTGGTGGTGAAGGTGACGATAATGATGACGTGTCGATGGATGTCACGTGGGTGCCCACAAGAGAGAAAGAGGAGGGGAGTTCAGAGGGAGAGACGGAATAGCAGATAGGGAGGAGAAGCAGAGCAGGCAGAACTCTCAGTGCACAAGAGGCAAAAAGCAGACTGCAGATATATCTGGAGCGAACCATCCACCATGCATGGTCACATCTTGCGCTCCCGGGATGCCGGCACATGGCTCCGCAGTGTGGGCTTTTCTTAACTTGTCAGCTGCTGATAATAGTGTTGCCATCAGCAGCCTGTGCTGTCAACGCATAAGTCTCGGTAAGCCCAACACTCACCTAGGGACAACCACCTTAAGAAGGCACCTGGCCTCCCATCACCGAGCCCAGTGGGAGCAACGCCGTCAGAACCCACAAAGCCACACTGCTAATGCTACACGTCCTGCCTCTTTTCCTTCTACTTCTCCTCTCTTCTCCTATTTGTCCTCCACCCACCTTCCACCATGCTGTCGATGCGTTCATCTGGCACAAGGCAGGCTTCCATGGCCAAAATGAACGAGCGTAAAAAAATGATGATGCCAGATAATCCTCTTGCCCAACGGCTGACCGCTGGCTTGTCGGAACTGCTAGCCCGCCAACTACTGCCATATAAATTGGTGGACTCGGAGGCCTTTAGAAAATTTGTGGCCATTGGCAGACCGCAATAGAAGGTCCCCGGAAGGAAATATTTCTCCCAGAAGGGCATCCCAGAGCTATATGGCCACGTTCAGCGGCAAATGAATTTATCTCTGGCACACAGTGTAGGTGCCAAGATACATCTGACCACAGACACGTGGTCTAGCAAACATGGGCAGGGAAGGTACATAACTTTTACTGCCCACTGGGTGAACCTTCTGACAGCCGTCAAGCATGTAACCCATGGCACCCGTGTGGATTTGGTGTTACTGCCATGGATTGCATGCAGGCCTGCCTCTTCTGCTCCTCCTCCTACTCCATTCTCCTCCTCGGCTGACTCCTTCTCTTCCGCTGCACCCCCCAAGCTCCCCAGAACCTATTTGAAGTGCCAGGTGAGACATTGCCATGCTGTGCTGCGGCTGTTGTGCCTGGAAGCCAAGAGCCACACCAGTACTGCACTGCTTTCAGCTCTGTGGATGACGCTGTCAATCAGTGGATAACGCCGCCTAATTTGACAGTTAGCAAAGTGGTGTGCGACAACGGTGCCAAACTGTTGAGGGCGATGAAACTGGGCAAAATGATACACGTGCCATGCATGGCACACATCCTAAACTCCCAAATTACCCTGGGTCCAGGATGTCTTGCGGCAGGCCAGGAAAATCTCTGCCCATTTTAGAAGATCTTACGCGGCATGGCTCGCCTTGCTGACGTTCAGCAGTGACACCACTTGCCCGCCAGACATCTGATTTGTGACTGCCCAACAGGCTAGAACTCCACCTTGTATATGCTTGATAGGCTTCTCCAGTAGAAACGTGCCATTAATGACTATCTGTAAGAACTCTGTGGCAGGACAAGTTCTGAAGAGAATGCTTTTTTTCACCGTGCCATTGGCTGCTCATGCGCAACGGATGCAGACTTCTGCGGCCATTTGATGAGATCACCAAACTGGTCAGTCGCAGCCAGGGCGCCATCTGTGACATCGCACCTTACGCCTTCTTTCTGGACATGCATTGCGTCGTGTCATTGATCGATAGTGATGGATGAACATCGGCAGGGACAGTTCGCAAACGTGATCGCGCGAACGCGATCAAATGTTCGCGAACCGCATGTTCACAGCGGGCCCCATTCACTTTAATGGCAGGCGAACCTGAAAAACCTTCAGCTCATATTTGCAGCCACCAAATACTTAGTAGAAGTGCACAAATAGTCCCACAACATGGACAGTGACAAAAATTCCAACCAAAAATATGTTTCTTAATCAGGGGACATTTTTATGCATCTTAAAGGGAAATTCTCTTAAATACGCCCTGTTGCGCTACCTAAATGCACTATATAGAAAGTATATTATTGGTATATAACACCCCTGCTTCAATCACTTTTTTTGGGGGGCAACTGGTATATCACCCCAGTAGAAATGATTTGTTCCAATAACCCTTGTTCTATATACCTGCGGTATCGCAGCAGAATCGCACACAACTGCTGCACAATACAAATGCACCATGATATACTTTCTATGTTAGAAACGATATTATAACATTGTACAAGGAAGGCAATCCTTTAGAATATACATAAAGATAAAAAATAACCTTTAATAATGTTACTATTAAAAAAATATCCCTCAAAATGAAAATAAATTAAATGATTAAAGTTAAGCAAAAAGCATAGATGTGGTAGGCAATAACAAGTGCACGGCGGCACTAAATCAGGTGCTTGGCGGCACCAAATCAGAAACCATATGTCCTACCACAATCCAGGGGGTTCCAGTGCACATCGATGAATCCAGGAGGGAAAGCAAAAAACATCCATCCCTGGGCTAGATGATGATGTGGTATTGAAGGACAGGGTGGGCAAAGAACTGTCCCTGATATTGCCCTGAAGGAGGGTGCTATTCTGGCCCTGATAGCCTAACCACAGAGCACCCGCCCTGATAAGAGTGACCCCGTCCGGAACCTTACCCTATATAAAAATTGCCCTAGTAAGCCTCTAGCACCTAAGCCCCTGACTTCCAGGTGATAATACTACTAATAGTCTTGATTTATTTCTTTATAAAATCGCTTTTAGTGATATGCTAATGACTTACATAATGTGCCCAAGGGGATGTCCTTTCTTAACTTGGTGCCCAGCCGCACCCTTCGGTCTGGTGCCCAGCACCACCTTCCTGAGTCCAGCGCTGCCTCTAATATAATATATTCAAGAGCCGGCACGCCGACATAAACCCTGAGCCTGTTTGAAATCCCGCGCATGCACACTACACACTGTAGTCTGCGCCCGTGCGGACTATAGGTAATGGCATCGTCGAGCGAAGTGCGCTTGCATCATTTAATACAGCTCAGGGAGACCTACAAGTAGCTATGTTTTACTGTAGGGGGTAAAATGTGGTGACAGAATCCCTTTAAGTACTGCATAAACAGGAAGGTCATCATGACATTGACTTACTTTTCTAAAGAAGATGCAAAGAACAACCTGAGAGAATAAAATGAGCACCAAGCCTGTGGTGCCACTTGTAAACAGGTGGGTCATTAGTAGGGTTGAGCGAACCTGAACTGTAAAGTTCGGATTCGTACCGAACTTTAGGATTTTTGGACCTTTTCGGTAAAAGTTCGGGTTCGGTGTTCGGCGAGTTAATGGTGCTTTTTGAAAGGCTGCAGAGCACTTGTGTGCCCTTAGAAGCCATCACAGCCATGCCTACTAAAGCGCTGCACATCACTCTGCTCCTATTAGTGTAGGGATAGGATGCTGCTGCTGTGAGGAGGAGAATAGGAAAGAGTCTTTTATAAGAAGTGCTTGTTAACAGCATTTCAAAATTACTCGCCTTTGAAATGCTGTTATTCCATCTGGTGGAGACGGAGAGTTTTAAAAGTCTTATAGCGGTGGCTGTCCCACAGTACGTCATGCCCAGCCACCACTACTTTTCCAGGCGAGCCATCCCTTCCCTGCACAACCAAGTGTGGGACAAAATCAGGTGTGCATTGCACAACGCCATCTGTGGCAAGGTCTACCTAACTACGGATACATGGACCAGTAAGCACGGTCAGGGACGTTATATCTCCCCAACAGCACACTGGGTAAATGCAGTGGCGGCTGGGCCTGAGGCGGATAGCAGTTTGGCGCATGTCCTTCCACCACCGAGGATTGCAGGGCACTTCAGTTTGCCTCCTGTTGCTTCCTCCTCCTACTCCGCCTCCTCATCCAGTCAGTGTAACACCTTCACCACCAACTTTAGCACAGCCAGGGGTAAACGACAGCAGGCAGTTTTAAAACGTATCTGTTTGGGGGACAA
Source organism: Bufo bufo (assembly GCF_905171765.1). Taxonomy (NCBI): domain Eukaryota; kingdom Metazoa; phylum Chordata; class Amphibia; order Anura; family Bufonidae; genus Bufo; species Bufo bufo. The sequence continues at coordinate 235,680,099 of NC_053390.1, forward strand.
ACCCGACACTGCGCAGGAGCTGTGGACGGGCATGGAACAACAGACCGATGAGTGGTTGGTGCCAGTGAGCCTCAAGCCCAGCCTGGTGGTGTGCGATAATGGGCGAAATCTCGTACTAGCTCTGGGATTAGCCGGTTTGACACACATCCCTTGCCTGGCAGATGTGCTGAATTTGGTGGTGCAGAGGTTCCTTAAAAATTACCCCGATATGTCAGAGCTGCTGCATAAATTGCGGGCTTTTTGTGCGTGCTTTCGGCATTCTCACCCTGCTGCTGCTTGTCTGTCAGTGCTGCAGCGTAACTTCGGCCTTTCCACTTACTGGCTCATATGCGATGTGCCCACAAAGTGGAACTCCACTTTGCACATGCTAGCCAGACTGTGCGAGCAGCAGCAGGCGATAGTGGAGTTTCAGCTGCAGCATACACAGGTGATTTGCTCTGCGGAACAGCACCACTTCACCACCAATGACTGAGCCTCCATGCGAGACCTGTGTGCCTTGTTGCGCTGCTTGGAGTACTCCACCAACATGGCCAGTGCCGATGACACCGTTCTCACCGTTACTATCCCACTTCTATGCCTCCTTGAAAAAACGCTTCCGGTGATGATGGAAGAGGATGTGGCATAGGAGGAGGAGGAGGAGAGAAGAGGGATCATTTCATAGGGTTTCAGGCCAGTCATTCACAAGTGGCTGCGAGGGTGGGTTCCTGCACCCACAAACGCCAGGTACACAATTGTCCAGCCAGTGCACAGTTCTGGAGGATGACGAGGTGGAGGATGAGGAGGAGGAGATGGAGGAGGAGGAACCATGTTCACAGCAGGGTGGCACCCAAACCAGCTCATGGCCATCACTGGTGCGTGGTTTGGGGGATACTGTCACGGCGGGGAGTGGGGGAAACCCCCCACCGTACAATATCAGTCGCTGCTACGCCGAATATCGGGGAACAGGGAGCAGGTCACCTCCTAACGCGACCCTGAGGATCTCCCTAAACTGTTAATGCATGAGCCGCCTCAGAAGGTAAAGGGGCTCATGCTCACCAACCTAGAACCCTAGGTATCCCTGCTATGCCCTAAGCCTGAAGACAGGGCAAAGACCACCTATTCATCCTACACAACGGATGCATAGTGTCTCCAGAAGCCCAGCAGCTGGCCACCAACTAGACAGGGTTCACAGCCAAACGACAAGTAAGTAACAGAAGGCAACAGACAACCTAGGTTACCAGAACTTACCTGCCGCCGACGAGATGGACCGGAAGCGCACTGTCTAGATGTTTGCTTAAACCCCTCCGGGAAAGCAAGCCCCTTTCGGAGGAGGAAACAACTGAAAGGGGAAGTGCACACACCAACGTAAAGAGCTACACGTTGCCGCAGGCAACAACATGCAAGGCAACCATGTCACGGCACACATTACAAAGGCCATGACACTGCCCCCGCATGCTGAAACAGCAACACGTTGCCACAGGCAACAGCAAGTGTGGCATAAGTAACAGATACAGAGGACACAGACGATACACCTCCCACAGAGGACAGCTTGTCGTTGCCTCTGGGCAGCCTGGCACACATGAGCGATTACATGCTGCAGTGTCACTGCAACGACCGCCGAGTTGGCCACATTGTAACTTGTGCTGATTACTGGGTGGCCACGCTGCTAGATCCCCGTTACAAGGACAACGTATCGTCCTTATTTCCATCACTGGAGCGTGATCTTAAGATGCGCAAGTACAAGGGCACGCTGGTAGACGCTCTGCTGGTGGCATTCCCACCTGACAGCGGGGGCACAGTGGAAGCACAAGGCGAAGGCAGAGGAAGAGGTCGCCAATGCAGCTGGGGCAGCACCAGCACCTCAGAATGCAGGGTTAGCATGGCCTAAATGTGGAAAAGCTTTGTCAGCACGCCACAACAACCAGCATCACCAGCTGATATGGAACGTCTTAGCAGGAGGCAGTATTTCACCAACATGGTGGAGCAGTATGTGTGCACACGCCTACATATACTGGATGATGAGTCTGCCCCTTCGACTTCTGGGTATCAAAATTGGGCACCTGGCCTGAGCTTGCCCTTTACGCCTTGAAGGTGCTGGACTGCCTTGCAGCCAGTGTATTGTCTGAACGTGTGTTTAGCATGGTAGGGGGCGTTATTACAGACAAGCGCCTGTCCACAGGCAATGTGGACAAGCTCCCGTTCATTAAAATGAACCAGGCATGGATCCCACAGGACTTATCCGTACCTTGTGCAGAATAGACATGTATACCGGCCTTACCCAGCTATTGTTATACTACACTCTTTTGGGGTGTACCCTAATAAAAAAATAAAATTAAAATTAAAACAAAAAAACAGTGTTGGCTACCTCGTCCTCCTCCACCTACACCGCTACATCCACCACCTCCTCCTCAACCTCCTACTTCATATGGACCTCCACTTCATACATCAAGATTATTTTTTGTTAATTTGTACTTATTTTATTTTATTTTATTTTAAGTCATTTCACTCATTTGTCTGATACATTGTTGGGTTACATATCCCAAATTTTGGGCTGTAATATACCCCTGCTCTACCTAGTGGACAGGTTATTAAATTTCATAAATTTGTCTGTTACATTGTCGTGTGAAATTCACCAATTTTTGGCTGTGATATACCCCTGCTCTACCTAGTGGACAGGTTAATAAATGTCACTATTTTGTCTGTTACATTGTCGGGTGAAATTCAAATTTTTTTTGCTGTGGTACACCCATGCTCTACCTAGTGGACAGGTTAATAAATTTCACTAATTTGTCTGTTACATTGTCGCTTGAAATTCAACCATTTTTGGCTGTGATATGGCCCTGCTCTACCTAGTGGACAAGGAAATACATTTCACTCATTCGTCTGTTACATTCTTGGGTGACATGTTACCATTTTTGCCGTGAATAAACCCCTGCTCTGCATAGGTGACAGGGACCTAAATTGCAAAAAATCGTCTGTTGCATTGTCAGGTGACTTTTTACCAATTATGCCGTGAATAAACCCCTGCTCTGCATCGGTGTCTGGGACCTTATTTTTTGTAAAATCGTCTGTTGAATTGGTGGGTGACATGAACACAGTTTTGCCGTGAATAAACCCCTGCTCTACATAGTTGACAGGGACTTAAACTTGTGAAATTCGACTTTAATAGGCCCTTTCATTCGATCCTTCTGCTTTAATAACTTGTCCCACATTTCAGCTCGATCACATTACAGCCATTGACCTCCCTTGGATGTGGTATCCCTTTCTCACGCTCCCTCTCTGGCGTGGAACCCTGATTCGCCACTAACCGTGATCAACATGGTAGGCGCAGAAAAGAACATCGAAAGTTGATAGAGAAGATATCCAATTGGATCGTGGACGTAACGGGGACGTGCGATCAGGCAGAAGTTATCTAGAGTCAACAAAGCAGCAGCAAGGCCTCTCCTGTCTAATGTTTTCAAATCCAAAATAACCTAGCGACATTCCCTATAATTTTTTAGTAATCATTCCAATAACAGGGCATCTTGAGTCCTGTATTGTTATTTATCGTCACTACCTCCCCGTTTCGGGAGTGGGTAATTGCTGCATGCCCCCCTCCTTTAATTGGAAGCTTTGGCTTCAATAATTTGTCCCACATTTCCGCTCGATCACATTTAATTTCATCCATTGACCTCCCTTTGATGTGGTATCCCTTTCTCACGCTCCCTCTCCGGCATGGAACCCTGATTTGCATCAACATGGTAGGCGCAGAAAAGAACATCGAAAGTTGATAAAACAGATATCCAATTGGATCGTGGACATCACAGGGACGTGCGACATGGTGGAGCAGTATGTGTGCATACGCCTACACGTACTGACTGGTGGGTTTGCCCCCTTCCACTACTGGGTCTCCAAATTGGGCACATGGCCTGAGCTTGCCCTTTACGTCTTGGAGGTGCTGGCCTGTCCTGCAGCCAGTGTATTGTCTGAACGTTTGTTTAGCATGGCTGGAGGGGGTTATCACAGGTTATATTTCCCAATGTTTTGGGGTGTACCCTAATTTAAACAAAAAAAAATATTAAATTAAAATGAAAACCAAAAACCAGTCTAGGCTACCTCCTCCTTGTATTTTATGTTATTTTAACTCATATCCCTATCCACATTTGTTTTCAGAGAACTCGCCATGTTCTTAACCACATTTTGATGCCATTTGCAGCAAAAAAAAAATTGGGTTAAATTAGGGTACACCCCTTTCCATTACTTTTTTAGTCATTTTAGTGCTCCAAAGTTCGGGTCCCCATTGACTTCAATGGAATTCGGGTTCGGGGTCAAGTTCGGGTCAAGTTTTTTGTGAAGTTCGGCCGAACCCGTCAAACCCGAACATCCAGGTGTCCGCTCAACTCTAGTCATTAGCCTACCATCTCTTTCACTAAGCATATGCTGAAGAAAATAGTGATGCAAATGTTGTATCCTCTTCTAGCCTCCTATAGGAAAACATTAACCTAAATTACCTACATTGGAAATGACCCATATTCGAGAGAGGGTTAACAAAGTGACATAACTGCCTATATTGTAATATATAAACCGATGACCCAGCAGGATGTCATATTAAAAATAATGCAGTGTCTGTCCTTGATTTTGTTATTTTTCATGCTCCATTTCAAGCTAACAAAGCCTCTAGATTCCGCACAAGGCGCCCAGCAGGTGCTGAATAAGAAGACGTTATTACAAAAAATTAATTTTGCTCATTAGCACAAAGCAGCAAGCATGTGGTCTTAACTTCTATTCCTAATCTCTATGTTATGACTCTAACTTATTGAAGCATGTTATGACAGTAACCCCTTCATCGCCAATTTGCTCAGTCACAAAATATTAGAATGCGAATATGAGTTAAACCATGAAAAATCGAATCAAACACTTGTATGATTATGCCCTGTAGACTGAGGACCAATCAAAATTGATTCTTTTAGCAAAAACTGAATATAATTCTATGGTTGGGCCAATCTTCATCCACTCCCACAAATCTTCATCCACACATCATCTTGCATTATGGAGATCTCCAGGGTCCTTTTTGTTGACTCCTCTGATGCATATCATTCAAATTATTGCCCCTAAAAAAATAAAGCAAAATTGAGGAGAATTTTTTCCTGCAAGGTAGCAAGGGTTAACAAAAACAAAAGTCAATATTTATCACCCTAAGGCCTCATGCACACCGTCGTTATTGTTATGGTACGCATCCGAGCCGCACTTCAATGGGGCTGCAAAAGATGCTGTCCACATCTGTTGCTCCATTCCGTGGCCCTGCAAAATATAACCTGTCCTATTCTTGTCCGTTTTGCAGACAAGAATAGGCAGTGATATCAATGGCTGTCTGTGCCGTTCCGCAAATTGCGGAACACACACGGACGCCATCCATGTTTTGCGGATCCGCAATTTGCGGACAGCATAACACACAACAGTCATGTGCATGTAGCCAAATTCTGTTGTTTACAGAAACACCCCATATATGGTTATAAACTGCTGAATGGACACATGGCAGGGCGCAGATGGGAAGGAGCAACATATGGAAGTTGCCATCTCCTTCATCATATGCCTTCAAATTGCCAAGTCGCATTTGAAGATCCCCTGATGCACCTCTACAGTAGAAACTCTACTAGAAGTGACCAAAAAGTGTGTTCACCTGAAAAAATAAATCATATGTTATTTTTAAAGAGCAGGTTGTTACGGACGAGACAATACTAAATATGTCTTTCTATGTTTTTGTTTCAGTTTTACATAATAACTTTTTTTTACTGTCAATTGTAAACTTTTTTTTTTTATAAAACACTTTTCATTTTTTTCATGTTTTGATTTTGTTCCAGTACAGGGACTTCAATATTCCAGGGTCTGATCCCTGTTTCAATGTAGTACAATAAATGTCTCACAGACTGGACTGGGTCTCACAGGCTTCTGCAAATGGCAGACCCAGAGACCTTTGTGAGACCTGGGGTTGCCATGGCAGCCAGCGGCCCCCTGTCACAGCAGCACAGGTGGCTGATGGAGAGGCAAAGGGAGCCCTCTGCGATCCTCCTATATCATGTCATATAAGGGATTAATACGCCGGCATCACCGTGTACAGTAATGCTGGTGGATATAGCAGGGGCACAGCTGTCAGTCATGGCCGGACCCCTACATTGATTGGACGCACATGGCTCCTGTGCCTGTCTGATCATCATGACATACTAGTACATCAATTTGTGGGTAGTCATTTCCTGCTGTGACATACTAGTAATTCAAATGTCTCCAAGGGGTGAAATTAATTAAGAATAATTTCCAGTTGTTCCTATAAAAATGCCTAATAAAAATATTTCTGAGCTGCCACAATATTATAAACAGAGTTCATGGCTAAAAGCAAAAATACAATCTAAAGCTGAAGCCCTATATTGTACTGCCACTGATGCCAGATAGACTATAATTTATTGTCAATTAGTTGTCTATGTCTAACATAATGTTACAAAAATGATACCATCATTCAGCTATTTACATAAACACCTCATCCTATGTCCTGGGGGGCTGATTAAAATGTATCTTTTGGTAATCTGTGTCAAAGTGTGTCTAATACATAAGGCTCTCTTAGGCCTCGTTCACATCACCGTTTCTCCTTTCCGTTCTCCCTCTGCGTTGAGGAGCAGGAGAACGGAAAGGATGGATTCTGTAGATAACTGAGACCTAACTGAGTGTAACCTAAAGACCCCATAGACTATAATGGGGTCTATTCGGTGTCTGCTCAAAAATCATGTTCTGAGTCAGAACATGATTTTTGAGCAGACACCGAATGGACCCCATTATAGTCTATGGGGTCTTTAGGCTCCGTTACGCTCAGTTAGGTCTCAGTTATCTACAGAATCCGTTCTTTCCGTTCTCCTGCTCCTCAACGCAGCCGGAGAATGTAAAGGAGAAACAGTGATGTGAATGAGGCCTTAACACGGTTTTAAGATAGAGCTAGAACATCATGTTATTTAGTTTTGTTCACTTTTTTACCACAGTGTGCAATAGGTTAGACAATTTTTGGGCATTACCACTGAGACTTCAATAGAGAGAAACCTTCAATAGAGAGGAAAACCATATGTAAAATACATTCAGAAATCTTCAGACCCTCTCACTTTTTTTATTTTGTTATGTTGCGGCCATATAAATTTAAGTTTTCCACAATCATTCTGCACTCAATACCCCATAATCACAAAGTGAAAACAGAATTTTAGAAATCTTGGCAAATTTATTGAGAAGAACAAACAAAAATATTGCATTGATATAAGCATTAATTTTCTTTACTCTTTACTGTACTTATTTGAAGCACCTTTGGCAGTGATTACAGCCTCCAGTCTTCTTGGGTTTGATGCCACAATGTTTGCACACCTGGATTTGGAGACTTTTTTGCCATTCTTCTCTGCGGATCCTCTCAAGCTCTGTCACGTTGGATGGGGACTGCCATTAGATAGCTATTTTCAAGTCTATCCAGAGATGTTTTATTAGGCTGAGGTCAGGGCTCTGGCTGGGCAACTGCAACTCATTCACAAAGTTATTGTCACGGCCAGTTCTGTGAGAAGGTCTGGCAGACGTCCTTTTCTACCTCTTGCATGATGTTCTTTGTTTTGGTTTCACTTTGTCATCTCCTTTCCTTCTCCCAGGTGTCACATATTTAGACTAATCGTCTCCCTTTATATTCCCTCCCATACTGCTTCACTTTGCGGTTTATACTACTTCCTGGATGAAGTGTTCACTGCTGGAGGCTGCTGCTGCTGTTTACTCAGTTAAGTCTTTTCATGTATTGTGTTTCCTTGCTGGCTTGATTCTAGGTGACCCTGACTCCGTCCGTATTAAGTGCAGGGAGCCGGTGGTCGTGTCCCCTCACTATTATAGGGTTTTCAGGTGTCACACAGTCTTAGGTATGTGGGCATGCAATCGTCTACCATTGAGACCCTTTGTCAGGGAACCAGGGGGGCCGTTTTGCATCGGGTTCGCAGGCGCGGGCGACGGGCGCAGATAGCTCCTCCTCTTCCTCCTGACAGGACACCTAACGTCAATGTGGCCAGTGCGCCTGCGCAAGTCGGACGCCCGGTGCGCGTATGCGGTACACAAGCCGCGTGCGCAGGGATACAAGCGTAGTGCACATGCTCCACTCCAGACCACAGGTGCTACTCAGGCTGGGGAAGGGCTTCAGCCTTCGTCACCGCCCTCAGCCTTATGATTGGCTTCTGACTAAGGAAGCCTCCTGGTTGCCCGGCAACCAGGGGGGCGGTCCTGGGTTCACTGTGTACTTAAAGCCAGTCAGAGTCTTGACTCATTGCTGAGTTATTCAACCTTATGGTGAACACCCAGCTCCCTCCTGTGAACCTGTTGTTTAATCTGACTTCCCAGCTACCGACTCCTTGCCTGTTTCCTCGATTACGAATTCTGCTGCCCGCCACGACCTGGAACTGGAATCGACTACCCGATTGGATTGACCTTTTTTGTACTACGCTAATTTTTGGGATTATTTCGTCCCTGCCAAAGGATTCCATACCTGATCCACTCTCAGCAGTTGAGAGGTCCAGAAGGCGGACTCTCAATCTCTGCCTCTACTGTGCCAAATCCGGGCATATGTTTAGAGACTGTCCTGTCAAACCACCTACAGGTAGGACTGTCAGTTCCGCTGTGTTCTTGAACATACCTGTATACCACGGTTCTTCACATCTAACTCTATGTGTTTCTCTGCAGCTGAACGGAACTGGCCATGAACTCATGGCCTATAATCTTGTGCGGATCCGTGAGGGCGATGAATGGAAGACGGCTTTTCGTTCCAGATTCGGCCATTATGAGTATCTGGTGATGCCCTTCGGGCTTTGCAACGCCCCAGCTACCTTCCAAAGCTTTATCAACGATGTCTTCCGTGACCTTCTGGACACATATGTGGTAGTGTATCTGGATGACATCCTTATTTTTTCCCCACACACTCCAGCAGCATGAGAGACATGTGAAGGTAGTCCTCCAGCGCCTTCGGACACACCGACTCTATGGGAAGCTGGAGAAGAGCATTTTTGAGGTTCCTTCTATTGAATTCTTGGGATACATACTGTCCCCCGGAAAAGTGGAGATGGACCCCAAGAAGGTTCAGGCCGTCCTAGAATGGCCTATCCCACGAAACCGACGAATGGTCCAACAGTTCATCGGTTTCGCAAATTTTTACCGTCGTTTCATCCGGAATTTTTCGGCCATATGCGCTCCTATTACGGTCCTAACCGGGAACAACGTTCCATTTGTATGGACCCCTGCCGCTCATAAGGCCTTCCAAACCCTCCAAAGGCTTTTCACACAAGCTCCGGTACTGGCGCAGCCTGACACTGCTCTCCCCTTCTACCTGGAGACAGATGCCTCAGAGAAAGCCGTCGGGGCAGTTCTCTCCCAAAGACAAGGGGAGAAACAACTCCTACACCCAGTGGCGTTCTACTCCCGCAAGTTAACCAAGGCGGAACAAAACTACGATGTGGGCGAGAGGGAACTACTGGCCATAAAAAATGCGCTGGAGGAGTGGCGGCATCTGCTGGAGGGAGCCAAGCACCCGGTAACTGTCTATACTGATCACCGTAACCTAGAATACCTTCGTACTGCTAAGAGGTCACAGCCCCGGCAAGCCAGGTGGGCCCTCTTCTTTTCCAGCTTGACCCTCCAGATAACATATCGTCCTGGATCAAAGAATGGGAAGGCCGATACCCTCTCCCGTCTTTACGACACTGATGCCGTGTTTTCACCTCCAGAAACCATCCTTCCAAGCACCTACTTTTTGGCCACACAATATTCATTACTCGAAGAGATCCGACAAGCCAGCGTGACTGTACCATCAGAAGCAGCACACCTGCCACAAAGGCAGGGTCTACGTTACCATCAGGGAAAGATCTACGTGCCTACTTCCCATCGGGTGCCGATCCTGCAACATCATCACGACCACCCAACCGCAGGTCACAGGGGAATACGCAATACCTTAGAGTACGTGCAAAGGCAGTTCTGGTGGCCTTCCCTAGCGGCGGATGTACGTTCCTTTGTGGGCTCATGCACCATCTGTGCCATGCACAAGAGACCGCACACCCGGCCAGTCGGCCCACTACAACCTCTACCAGTGGCAACAGTGCCCTGGAGGGACCTCGCCATGGATTTCGTGGTGGACTTACCTCCTTCACAGGGCCACACTACGATCTTGGTTGTAGTAGATAGATGCACCAAGATGGCCCACTTTATTCCAACGACCGGCCTTCCAACAGCCCAACATACCTCAAAATTGTTTTTACAGCACGTGTTCCGCCTACATGGACTCCCCTCCTCTATTGTATCTGATCGGGGTTCGCAGTTCACCTCCCGTTTCTGGAGCCAATTTTGCCGCTGCCTCCACATCACCCGCAACCTGTCCTCTGCTTATCATCCCCAGTCCAACGGCCAGACAGAGAGGACGAACCAAACCTTGGAGCAATATCTCCGCTGCTATTCGTCATACCTACAAGACGACTGGGTGGACCTTCTCCCTCTGGCAGAATATGCATACAATCAACAGCAGCATACCTCTATGGGACTCTCGCCCTTTTATGCGAATTACGGGTACCATCCCTTGACTCTTCCAGACCTTCCGGTGGACATTCCCGTACCTGAAGTGGCCCAGCGCCTCCGTCGTCTCCGGGGTTTGCTACGTACCCTAGTGCGGAAGCTCCGCACTACCCAGCAACAGCAAAAGACTCAGGCCGATCGGAGACGCACCGAGAGCCCCAAGTACAGAAGAGGGGAGAGGGTATGGTTATCTTCTCAGCACCTTAAACTGACCTGCCCGTCCAAAAAATTGGGCCCTCGCTATTTGGGACCATTCACCATCGCCTCAATGGTCAACGACGTCGCGGCGAGACTAAACCTGCCTACTTCATTTACCATCCATCCGGTGTTTCATGTATCACTACTGAAACCCTACTGTGCCAACACCCTTGTGGGCAGAGTGCCGGTGCCACCCGCTCCCATTCAGGTGGATAACAATGATGAATATGAAGTCCAGGGGATCTTGGACTCCCGCAGACGCCGTGGAATCTTGGAATACCTTGTCCACTGGAAGGGATATGGGCCAGAGGAGCGTTCCTGGGAACCAGCAGGTAACCTTCATGCAGACGCCAAGGTCCGCGCATTCCACAGGGCTCATCCTGATCGGCCATCCCAGGTTCGTGTCCGGCGGCCGCTCCTTGGTGGGGGGTCTGTCAGGGAACCAGGGGGGCCGTTTCGCATCGGGTTCGCAGGCACGGGCGGCGGACGCAGATAGCTCCTCCTCTTCCTCCTGACAGGACACCTGACGTCAATGTGGCCATTGCGCCTGCGCGAGTCGGACGCCGGGTGCGCGTACGCGGTACACAAGCCGCGTGTGCAGGGATACAAGCGTAGTGCACATGATCCACTCCAGACCACAGGTGCTACTCAGGCTGGGGGAGGGCTTCAGCCTTCATCACCGCCCTCAGCCTTATGATTGGCTGAGTCTTGACTCATTGCTGAGTTATTCAACTTTATGGTGAACACCCAGCTCCCTCCTGTGAACCTGTTGTTTAATCTGACTTCCCAGCTACCGACTCCTTGCCTGTTTCCTCGATTACGAATTCTGCTGCCCGCCACGACCTGGAACTGGAATCGACTACCCGATTGGATTGACCTTTTTTGTACTACGCTAATTTTTGGGATTATTTCGTCCCTGCCAAAGGATTCCATACCTGATCCACTATTCCAGTCCTGACACCCTTGCATGGGCATAGCAGTCATGGAGAGCTCTTAGGGTTTTATAGGGATCACCTATATTCTCCTTAGTTTGGGATCAAGCCAGTCAGACGTTTATTCATAAATTCCAGCTATCTGCAACATCATCCGTGACATTATAAACCGCCGTCACCGTCTTAAGCATGGATCCGGTTTCAGCCTTGATTGATTGCATGCAAGGTCTTTCGCTGGAGGTAGAAGATCTCCGTAAAACTGTGTCTCAGTTTCAGGTGACCGGTTTTGCTGGTGTTCATGGAGTTTGTTCCGAGCCTAAGATATCGCTTCCGGATACGTTCTCCGGGGGTAGTGAGAATTTTGTTCGCTTTAGAGAGGCTTGCAAACTCCATTTTTGCCTACTTCCCCATTCCTCTGGCGATGAGGAGCAGAGGGTGGGATCATCATCTCGCTGCTCAGGGATAACGCTCAGTCTTGGGCCTTTGTGCTGCCGGTGGGGGCACGGCCCCTCCGATCGGTGGATGAATTTTTTGTAGCCCTGGGGCAGATATATGATGACCCGGATCGTATTGCTCTGGCTGGATCTAAACTGCGTCTTTTATGCCAGGGTAAACAGTCCGCAGAGATATATTGTTCTGAATTTCGGAGATGGGCAGCTGATACTGGTTGGAATGATGCTGCACTCCGAAGTCAATTTTGCCATGGTCTTTCGGAAAGATTGAAAGATGCATTTGCTTTTAATGAGAGACCAGCCTCGTTAGAATCTGCCATGTCTCTAGCTGTTCGTATTGACAGCCGTCTTAGAGAGAGAGAGGAGACTACTCCTTCCTGTCATATTGAGCCCGAGAACAGTGGGGCTGTCTCATTCAGTGCGCAGGGGTCTCAGTCTCTCTCAATCCCCTCTGAGGAGGAGGCCATGCAGCTGGGTTTTCTTGCCTCTGATAGTAGAGGATTCAGCTCTCAGAGGAGGGTTTGTTTCTGTTGTGGGGGTATAAATCATTTGGCTAATGTTTACCCCTCTAAGAGATTCATGGAGTTTTCTGAGGGTAATAAAAAAAAAAAAAAAAAAAAACCCTCTAAAAACTTTCTATTTGCTACTATTGGCAAGGTTAATGCGGAAATTGAAGGTTTGCCGTTTGCTTGTAGTTCCCGTTTTCTCCTACCTGCCAGGGTGGCACTAGACAGCAAGAACATTGTTTGTGAGATTTTTGTAGATAGTGGAGCAGCTGTCAATCTCATTGATAATCAATTTGCAATAACGCATGGTTTCCAGGTATGCAGTTTGGAAAAGGAAATACCTGTTTTTGCTATCGATTCCGCTCCACTTTCTCAAAAATCGTTAAAGGGCATAGTTCACAATATCCGTTTGACTGTGGGTGACGGTCATGTTGAGGATATGTCATGTTTCGTCCTAAGCGGATTACCTACTCCTCTAGTGTTGGGGCTACCCTGGCTCACTAAACATATCCCCACTATTGATTGGCAAGCAAGGCAAATAAATGGTTGGAGTAAGTTTTGCAGAGAGAATTGCCTCACGGCGTCTCTTTCAGAGGTTTCTACCAAGACTGTACCATCTTTTCTCTCTGAATTTTCGGATGTGTTTTCCGAGAGTGGTGTTCAGGAGTTGCCCCCTCACCGGGAGTACGACTGCCCTATTAATCTCATCCCAGGCGCCAAGCTGCCAAAATCACGTTTATACAATCTCTCCCAACCTGAAAGAGTCGCTATGCGTACTTATATTTCTGAGAGCCTGAGAAAGGGACACATCCGACCCTCGAAGTCACCTGTTGCAGCTGGGTTTTTTTTTGTTAAGAAAAAAGATGGTTCTTTAAGACCTTGTCTGGATTTCAGGGAGCTGAACCGTATCACAATTCGTGACCCATATCCACATATCCCGGACCTGTTTAACCAGATTGTTGTGGCTAAAGTTTTTTCTAAGTTGGATTTAAGAGGGGCATACAACCTAGTCAGGGTCAGGGAAGGGGATGAATGGAAGACGGCCTTCAATACCCCTAAGGGTCATTTCGAGAATTTGGTTATGCCCTTTGGTTTGATGAATGCTCCGGCCGTCTTCCAACATTTTGTGAACAGCATTTTTTATCATTTAAAGGGGAAATTTGTTCTGGTGTATCTAGATGACATTTTTATTTTTTCTCCTGATTTCAAGACTCATCGGGACCACCTACGTCAGGTCTTGCTGATTCTGTGGGAGAATAAATTGTACGCTAAACTAGAAAAATGTGTGTTTGCGGTTCCAGAGATTCAATTTCTTGGTTTTCTTCTCTCCGCTTCTGGTTTTCGCATGGACCCTGAGAAGGTCCGCGCTGTGCTTGATTGGGATCTTCCTGAGAATCAGAAGGCACTGATGCGGTTTTTGGGTTTTGCCAATTATTACAGAAAGTTCATTTTGAATTATTCCTCTGTTGTTAAGCCACTCACTGATATGACTAAAAAGGGGGTATATTTTTCCTCGTGGTCGGTAGATGCACTTAAAGCCTTTTCTAGTATCAAAGAGAGTTTTGCTTCCGCTCCCATTTTGGTACAACCTGATGTCTCTCTACCTTTTAGTGTTGAAGTGGACGCTTCTGAGGTGGGTGTGGGTGCGGTCTTATCTCAGGGTTCCTCTCCTGCCAAATGGCGACCGTGTGCCTTTTTCTCAAGGAAACTCTCCTCTGCAGAGAGAAATTATGATGTGGGAGATAGGGAGTTGTTGGGATTCAAATTAGCTTTTGAGGAATGGCGCCATTGGTTAGAGGGAGCCAGACACCATATTACCGTGTTTACCGACCATATGAATCTGGCCTACTTGGAATCGGCCAAGCGTCTGAACCCGAGACAGGCCAGATGGTCTTTGTTCTTTTCTAGGTTTAATTTTGTTGTCACGTTCCGCCGTGGGGTTAAAAATATGAAGGCGGTTGCCCTGTCACGTTGTTTTCCGGGAGGGGGGACTTTGAAGACCCGCGTCCCATTTTGGCTGAAGGGGTGGTCGTCTCTGCTCTTTATCCTGATTTGGAGGCAGAGGTTCAGGCAGCCCAGGCAGAGACTCCTAATCTTTGTCCTCCTGGGAGGTTGTTTGTGCCTCTCGCTTTATGACACAAGGTTTTTAAGGAGCACCACGATACTGTCCTTGCTGGGAGTAGAGCCACAGTGATGGGCTCTACTCTGGTGGCCGGCTCTTCGTAAGACGATTGAGGGTTTTGTGGCAGTCTGCGAAACCTGCGCTCGTGCCAAGGTCCCTCATTCACGGCCATCGAGTTCTCTCCTCCCGTTACCCATTCCTTCCCGTCCTTGGACGCATCTGTCCATGGACTTCATTACGGACCTGCCTCGTTCCTCGGGGAAGACTGTGATTCTGGTGGTAGTGGACCGTTTTAGCAAAATGGCGCATTTCATTCCCTTTCCTGGGTTACCCAATGCTAAGACGTTGGTGCAAGCTTTTGTTGATCACATTGTTAAATTGCTTGGCATTCCTTCAGACATCGTTTCTGATAGGGGCACGCAATTGGTTTCCAGATTCTGGAAGGCCTTCTGTTCTCACTTGGGGATTCAGTTGTCGTTCACTTCTGCTTTTCACCCGCAGTCGAATGGTCAGATCGAACGCGTCAATCAGAATCTGGAGACATATCTGCGCTGTTTTGTGGCGGAGAATCAGGAGGATTGGTATTCTTTTTTATCCCTTGCTGAGTTTTCTTTAAATAACCGTCGCCAGGAATCCTCTTATAAGTCACCATTTTTTGGTGCATATGGGTTTCATCCGCAGTTTGGGACATTATCTGGAGAGAGGTCTTCTGGTTTACCTGATGAGGAGAGATTTTCCTCGTCTTTGTCATATATTTGGCCAATGATTCAGGGTAATCTGAAGGATGAGTGAAAGATATAAGCGTGTGGCGGATAAGAGACGTGTGCCTGGTCCGGAACTGAATGTGGGTGATCTGGTGTGGTTGTCTACAAAGAATATCAAACTGAAGGTTCCCTCCTGGAAGTTAGGTCCTAAGTTTATTGGGCCTTACAAGATCTTGTCCGTCATCAATTCCGTTGCCTTCCGTCTTGATCTTCCTCAGACTTGGAAGATCCATAATGTTTTTTACAGGTCCCTATTAAAACCTTATGTCCAACCCACTGTACCCTCCTCTTTGCCTCCTCGTCCGATTGTTGTTGATGGTAATCTTGAATTTCAGGTCTCTAGGATTGTGGATTCTCGCATTATCCACGGTTCTCTCCAGTACCTCGTTCATTGGGAGGGTTATGGTCCTGAGGAGAGGATGTGGGTCCCAGTGGCGGACATTAAGGCCACTCGTCTCATCAGGGCTTTCCATAGGTCTCATCCTGAGAAGGTGGGCTCTGAGTGTCCCGAGTCCACCCGTAGAGGGAGGGGAACTGTCACCGCCAGTTCTGTGAGAAGGTCTGGCAGACGTCCTTCTCTACCTCTTGCATGATGTTCTTTGTTTTGGTTTCACTTTGTCATCTACTTTCCTTTTCCCAGGTGTCACCTATTTAGACTAATCCCTTTATATTCCCCCCCATACTGCCTCACTTTGCGGTTTATACTACTTCTTGGATGAAGTGTTCACTGCTGGAGGCTGCTGCTGCTGTTTACTCAGTTAAGTCGTTTCATGTATTGTGTTTCCTTGCTGGCTTGATTCTAGGTGACCCTGACTCCGTCCGTATTAGGTGCAGGGAGCCGGTGGTCGTGTCCCATCACTATTATAGGGTTTTCAGGTGTCACACAGTCTTAGGTACGTGGGCATGCAATCGTCTACCATTGAGACCCTTGCATGGGGATAGCAGTCAGGGAGAGCTCTTAGGGTTTTATATGCTCCTTAGTTTGGGATAAAGCCAGTCGGACATTTATTCATAAGTTCCAGCTATCTGCAACATCATCCGTGACAGTTATCCCTAAGCCCCAATGTTTTGTATTAGCTGTTTGCTTAAGGTCATTGTTTTGTTGGAAGGTAAACCTTTTGCCCAGTCTTAGGTCCAAAGCACTCTGGATCAGGTTTTAATTTATAATATTTTGCTCCATTCGGCTTTCCATGAGCACTCACCAGTGTCTCTGTTCCAAGTGATGCAAAGCACCCCCATAGCAAGATGCTGCCCCACCATGCTTCATTGTACAGATGGTGTTGGGCAATGCCTGGTTTTCTCCAAACATGACACCTCGGTTTCATCAGACGGGAGAATCTTGTTTCTCACAGTCTGAGAGTCCTTTATTCACTTTTTTAACTTGACTTTTTTAACTTTAATGTGTCTTTTAATGAGGATAGATTTCTTTCTGGTCACTCTGCAATAAAGTCCAGATTGGTGAAATGCTACAATGATACCTTTTGGAAGTTTCTTCCATTGTGTTCTTCATCACCTCTCTTACCAAGGTCCTTTTCCCTGATTACTTCGTTTAGTAAGGCAGCCAGCTTTAGGAAGAGTCTTGGTTGTTGCAAACTTCTTCCATTTAAGAATTATGGATGCCATTGTGCTCTTGGGAATTTTTATTTTACCATACATTTTTTGTACCTTTCTCCAGATCTGTGCCTCCAAACAATCCTGTCTCTGAGCTATATAGGCAGTTTTTCCTCCTCATGCTCAGTTGTTACTTTAGTATGCATCAGCTGTGAAACATTATAAAGCCAGGTAAAAATAAAATGACATTTACAAAATTATGAAAACATAAATTAGAGATATGGTGAATGCTAATTAATAAATATTTTATGAGGTAACACTATCAGTCTTAAGAGCAGAGAAATTCAAATTTAGAAAATAGCAAATTTTTCTAAATTTTATGCACACTGAACTGAAATATAAACGCACCACTTTCGGCTTTGCTCCCATTTTGCATGAGCTGAACTCAAAGATCTGAAACATTTTCTACATACACAAAAGACCCATTACTCTCAAATATTGTGCACAAATATGTCTAAATCTGTGTTAGTGAGCACTTATCCTTTGCCGAGATAATCCATCCCACCTCATAGGTGTGGCATATCAAGGTGCTGATTAGACAGCATAAATATTGCACAGGTGTGCCTTAGACTGCCCACAATGAAATGCCACTCTGAAATGTGCAGTTTGATCATACAGCACGATGCCACAGATGTTGCAACGTTTGAGGGAGCGTGCAATTGGCATGCTGACTGCAGGAATGTCTACCAGAGCTGTTGCCCGTGCAATGAATATTCATTTCTCTACTATAAGCCATCTCCAAAGGCATTACAGAGAATTTGGCAGTACATCCAACCGGCCTCACAACCATAGACCACGTGTAACCACACCAGCCCAGGACCTCCACATCCAGCATGTTCACCTCCATGATCATCTGAGACGAGTCACCCGGACAGCTGCAGCAACAATCGGTTTGCATAATCAAAGAAGTTCTGCACAAACTGTCAGAAACCGTCTCAGGGAAGTTCATCTCCATGCTCGCTGTCCTCATCGGGGTCTGGACCTGATTGCAGTTCGTCGTTGTAACCGACTTGAGTGGGCAAATGCTCACATTCTGGCATGTTGGAGAGGTGTTCTTTTCATGGATGAGTCCCGGTTTTCACTGTTCAGGGCAGATGGCAGACAGCGTGTGTGGCGTTGTGTGGGTGAGCAGTTTGCTAATGTCAACGTTGTGGATAGAGTGGCCCATGGTAGCAGTTGGGTTATGGTATGGTCAGGCGTATGTTATGGACAACGAATACAGGTGCATTTTATTGATGGCATTTTGAATGCACAGACATACCATGATGAGATCCTCCTGAGGCCCATTGTTGTGCCATTCATCCATAGCCATCACCTCATGTTGCAGCATGATAATGCACGGCCCCATATTGCAAGGATCTGTACACAATTCCAGGAAGCTGAAAACATCCCAGTTCTTGCATGGCCAGCATACTCACCGAACATGTTACCCATTGAGCATGTTTGGGATGCTCTGGATCGGTGTATACGACAGCATGTTCCAGTTCCTGCCAATATACTGCAACTTCGCACAGCTATCAACAACCTGATCAACTCCATGCGACGGAGATGTGTTGCACTGCGTGAGGCAAATGGTGGCCACACCAGATACAGACTGGTTTTCTGACACCTACCCACCCCCAGTAAGGAAAAACTGTGCACATTTCAGAGTGGCCTGCGGCCCTCCAGCTGCTGTGAAACTACAACTCTTACAATGCTCTGCTGTAGGCTGATATCTGTAGGCTGTTCAGGTATGCTGGGAGTTGTAGTTTTGCAACAGCTGGAGGGCTGCAGGTTGAGCATGCCTGTTTGAGAGTAATGCGTCATTTGTGTATGTAGAAAATGTTTCAGATCTTTGAGTTCAGCTCATGCAACATGGGAGCAAAACCAAAAGTGTTGCGTTTATATTTTTGCTCAGTGTAAATAAAGTTTAACTGCCTAGATAAAGTACGTTAAAAACACTTTATT
This sequence comes from Bufo bufo, assembly GCF_905171765.1. Classification (NCBI taxonomy): domain Eukaryota; kingdom Metazoa; phylum Chordata; class Amphibia; order Anura; family Bufonidae; genus Bufo; species Bufo bufo. The sequence continues at coordinate 235,699,200 of NC_053390.1, forward strand.
GATTAATGTTAAAATAGTATCTCCACACGAATAGGCTTGGTAGGGTGGATTGGAAGGTATCAGACTACAATATTGCTGATTCCAAAAGACACCCTGCCACTAGAACTCCTTTATATTTAGGAGTATATGATTGTAAATCCTCAATAGTTGTAAAGGGATCCTTATGACACCACACATCACAGGGCTGTAAGCCCCTTGGACAGGATAGTGTTAACTCCCACACGGGGATATTGGACCCCTAGTCTGCTCACTATCAGAACAAACTCCTTTGTATTTAGGAGCAGTTAGTCAAGATGAACAAATAGTGCGGTAATCCTAAGAAAAATCAATAGCACAATGCATGCAAGGCTGTGAACCCCGCAAAACATGAACTATAACAGGTATCGCACTAAGAGGATTTATCTTGTTAGGCTCAAGGTATAGAAGCCAAAATCAGTCAGCATATGTATAATACGCTGCAGTGAATTGGGTTTTGCTCGACGCGTTTCCCTAACCAACTGGATGTCGGTATATTCATCAGGAGCATTTGCCCAAGTGCTTCACTAACTTCATATAATGTAACCCTGATGGTGGGTATACAACAACAGTATATAGCACTTAGGAATTCACTGACTAAAGAAACGCTGCACGCTTCTGATGCCGTGCGTGCAGCGACGAGCCTCCGGCATGTATTGGCCGTAGCGCGCACGAAACATGCGCTTGTTTAAATGGAGAAGGATCCTCCCCTCCAGATGCCAGGCCTCCAGTAGGCATCCAATAGAAACTAGTTCGCCATATGACTCCGCCCACTGTTGCCGTCATCTAGACAGCCCTTTTGCATCGTCATCAGCGCTAGCTCCGCCTACTCCCAGCGTCATTCATTGATATGGCAGGGGGAGGATAGGATGTGACGTTTGCTTAAATCTCCAAATGAACGGGGACATACATCCCACGGACTAACTTCAAAACTCAGGTAATCCCATTGTGCCAGAAATCGGAACATACATATGCCTACCACACTTATATAATTACCAAAAGAGTAAAGATAAATAAGCTCAAACTGGGCAGAACATCTAAATCAATACAATCCATAAAGGACTACCATAATACACAAAGAGAACTAGAATATAATGGATATCTTAAAGTTCCACTTAATTACTGTATATATGGATTAAGGAGGATGAAAGGACGCAATGAGAACCCCAGATATTAAATAGGTTCCACATGTGATCAAAACTATAGGAGAAACATCTCCATGATAACAAAGATATTTAAATTAGGGACAAATAAACCTAAAAACGGACCAGACATGGGGGAAACGGTCATTCAATGAAGCATGCGTATGAAATCGCATCATTGAGACCTTTGGGTTTGATAGTGTTCAGAGTGAAGATCCACTGTGCCTCTTTCCTGAGAAGCAGTGTATCAATATCACCTCCCCTAGGTGATGGCCTTACATGTTCTATGCCCTGAAACTTGAAGCAATCTGTGATGTAAGAATGACAGGTGGCCACATGTTGTGCAATAGGGGTGTCTCCAGAATTTCTAATCTTCAATAGATGTTCCCCTATACGCCTCCTGAATTCACGCTTAGTTTTCCCTACATATTGTGAACCACAAATGCAGGTCGCCAGATATACGACCCCAACTGTCTTGCAGTTGATGAAAGATTTGGTATGGTATATATGTCCTGTAGTTGAACTCTTAAACTGTGTGCTTTTCAGAATGACTTTGCATGCTATGCAGTTACCACATTTATATGTGCCATTGGGTATATTTGCCCCTAACCATGTCTCATTTCTAGGGGAGCTGAAGGCACTATGGACCAACTTGTCCTTGATGTTACCACCACATCGATACGTAATCATGGGATGGCAGCCTACTAGATGTCAAACAGTGTAAATAAAGGTAAAACATATTGATTCAAATTTTCCTTTACCATAAAGTACTATGTGTCATGAAAAATTTATCTCAGAATTACTTGGATAAGTTACTGCACTACTACATAAAGTGACATATGTCAGATTTGCAAATATTTACTCTGTTAGGAAGGTTAAAAATGGCTGTCCTGAAGGTGTGCATAAAAACTGATCTTTGGTCGCATAGCAGGCTTCAGAGTGGAATGAGCACCATATGGTGTTAGGCGAGAGGATTTAGCTTGAATGATAATTGGGAGCTACGTATGTCGCATGTTAAGAGAAGACACCCTTACGTGCCCCTAGAGTGGAAAATCACAAAAAGTTACTCAATTACGGAAACTACACCCCTCAACGAATATACTAAGCACTTTGATCAATTCGCCATTTAACAGAATAAGGAAACAATTGGCTGTTAAAAAATAAATAAAAAACTTTTGTATTTTCCCCCAAAAATGTATTTATACCCACATTTTTAACTTTCACAAGTGGTAACAGGACTAAATGCACCCTACGTTTAGTTCCTCTTTTCACCAAGAATACACTGAAAACCCACCCCATATGTGAAGTTCAGCCTCTCCCTGTGCAGCTATAGCGTTGCCATTGGCTGTAGAGTTGTAACAGCCAATATCTATTATCATAAATACCAAGCTAAAACAAGCTAGTGATCTGCACTAAGTTAGACGACAAAAAGAAGGCGGGGGTGTATCAAAATATATATTTATTAAATAACAATAATATGGTGCAAACTAATATATAAGAAAATTGGTGACAATTGAAATTCAATCAATAATATGCAAAATAGTAAGAAAGTAAAAAAAAAAAAATATATATATATATATATATATATATTCACTACTATGCCTTAGTATAACAATACCCCTCAATTATATTTTAAATCAATTTGATACCGGATCAGACATGAAGGCGTAGCGGTATGACGTAGCGGAGTAGCTGCGTGGGCGTACCGCACGTCCGCATGGGTACCGCCCCCTTATCCACCCGCCTCTGTCCGGCGTCTCAGCGTCTCGGCTCTCGTGTCTGCCTCGCTTCATCCAGCACGGCCTATTGATTCTGGGCCGTATTTGGGACTGCAGCTGGGAACTGTTTGGGGCTGCGCATTATTGATACCGCCGCGACACCAGCAGTGAACGGGGTGTGGGACTGAGACCGAGCGATTGAGTGCTGAGTAAGAACCTGGTGCACTCCTGCCAAGTTGCTGGGCGGCCGCCCTGTTGTGCCCCTGAAGGACCCGTCATGGACCGAGGTGGCCTGTGGGAATGGCGCTTGATACCCGTTTAAAGCTTGTTTGTGACCTGGGGAGCACCTGCACCTGCTTGTGTCCTGGGGAGCACGTTTGAGGGACCACCGAAGGTTTGCTTCGTCGAGATGACCGGCGGCGGATACACAGGTGTATACTGGCGATGAGATACCTGGCCGGCTGGCTGAAAATTGGTGAGACTGCTCCAGTGGTAAACTAAACTATCCCACCCACAGTCCGAGTTACTAACCAACGTTGCATATATTAACCCTGTGGGCAGGGAGGGTCGTTGCCCGCCTGATCCGAGCCCTGACCGCTGGTTGCTATATTTGTGGGGGGCATGATTGCGGTGCACCCGGTGAAAACGGCAAGCTGGGATTGTATTGAATTGTAGTATTGGAAATGGATGACCGATGAACTAGGGGTGGTGCCCCGATACATCCCTGACACAGTTGGGTGATCGGCGTTCGGTCTCTATGTGACTCCATATGACTGTCTTATTTTTGTCTGGATGCTCTAATCCCTCAACGGTTGAAGTTTATACATATATTCCCCCATGGTGCGGTATATGGTTTATGTGGCCATGGGAGAGTAGCGCTACAGGGGATCACAGAGGACCATTGCTGAACATTTCCCCCTATAACAAGCTAGTAGGGGCTTCCTCTTCTTTTCAGGCAGTAGCACCGGGACTGTCTGAATTGGTTGGACTACCCCTGTAACAATTTATATTGGGGACTACATTTCATTACCTTGGAACCCAAGGGAAGCACACCTGTCATTAATTCCTATTCGGGGCTCAAATTGTTAAATGGTGAAACTGGGGATGTTAATTGTTGTAAACAGTGGTACACGTGGAGAGTGGTGAAGGGGTTTGTGAGCCATTTTTTATTTCCAACTCCTCCTGTACCATTGATGTGAACAAGTGCTTTAATTCTCTTGGCATCCCCTTCCGTACGCTGCCTTTGGGCAGAACTCTGACACCTATTAACCTTATACTATACGATAATTATCTTTGCTTTTGTATATGTATGGTTGATATATTGCTATACCCCCTTTAGCGGGGCCCCGAAAAACCAATATTGGGTATGCATATAAATCTATTCTGTTATTGAGTATACACAGCAGAAAATTAGTTGCTGACTTGGTGTTAGGATATTTGGATAGGGGGCGACACTGTGAGAGTGCTTACCCCTGTGCTACCCAACCCCTCCTATTTGTCCCCCACCTGTGTTAAACGGCGTACCCCGGTTCTATAGGATTGAAATATGCCCCCTAAATATAATAGGAGATCTGGGGGTACGGGATCCCCTAGGGCGGGCGATGGTAATAGTCCACAGGCGAGAATGGACAAATATTTGAAATCGCCTCCACCCAAACAGAGGGGGGAAAAAAAAATACCTGACCCTGTGGAAGCACAGATAGACCCACCGGGACAGACAGAACAGTGCTTGAGATTTGATATGATTGAGAATAAGCTGGCGGACATATTGACGGTTGTGCAGACCACCAACCAATCCGTTTTGGATATCTCTACCACCATACAGACATTGCAGACTGAGCTTACTCTTATTAGAGATGACATGAATAAAGTTAGGGCCGGCATCTCATTTGTAGAAACCGGGTTATCCAAGGTCCAAATAGAACAGCGACAGATGACTACAAAAATAGACGAATTGGACAGAGAAAATAAACGGATCAACGCGAGATTAACAGATATGGAGGATAGAGCACGCCGTAACAACCTCAGGATAGTGGGTTTTCCAGAGGGGGTAGAGGGGCTGATTGATGCGCTGGGACCCCGTGGGGATACTCCTGCACTATGTGTGGAGAGAGCGCATAGAATGCCTGGTAAAAAACCTCCGCCGGGTGGCCCACCTCGACCCCTCTTAATTAGGATAGTATCCTCTAGTGATAGAGATTGGGTGCTTCGACGTAAGAGGGAATTAGCAGAGATTGCCTTTAATGGCCATCCGATACAGATATACCCCGACTTCTCCAAGGATACACAAAATAAGCGTAGGGAGTATTTCGATATTAAGAAAAGATTACGGGATGGAAACATCAAATACTCTATGTTATACCCAAAAAGCTAAGAGTGGTTCATAGGGATACTGTAATGTTTTTCCATTCACCTCGAGAAACCTTGGAATGGTTAGATACTGTCAGGGATTAGGTATTGGATTTTGGCCGATGTGGTAGGAGATAGATCTAATGAAGGGGGTGGCGGGAATAGTGGGGGCGGCCCATGGACGGATGGGCGAAATGTGAGAGGTTGACAACGATGCTTCGCATCAGTGAACCAGTAAGGGGGATACGATGGGGTGGGGAAAAAGGGGGGGGTGGGTGGGGGTGGATCCTGGCCTGGTTGCGGTTGCTCTTGGGGGGCGACGGACGTCTCCTCTATAGCGTATAGCATGACTAATAACAGAGTGATGACATGGAATGTGCGTGGACTGGCTGATAGAACGAAACGGGTAGTGGTGTTTGATCTGATTACTCGACACCTCCCCGCAATAGTTGCCCTACTCGAAACGCATGCTGCACCTGACATCCCAGAATATCTAACAAAGAGATGGGCTGGACAGGAGTTCCACTCGGGCTTTTCGTCATATTCCCGCGGGATAAGTGTGTATGTACACCAAAGTATTGACTTTATCTTATTAGACCAGTCGATTGATAGAGATGGGAGATTCATCTTCCTATATGCCCAATGGAACGGCAGAAAATGCGTCCTTGCTTTTTTGTACATCCCACCACCTTTTGCAATGACAGTTTTAAACCAGCTGATGGTTTTTATGCATAGTAGAGAGCGGTCTCCGGTACTAGTATGCGGCGATTTTAACTGCGTGCTGGACCCGGCGCTGGATAGAATCTCAGTTGCGGGGAAAAGTGCGCAGGGAAAGCACGCCCTACTTCGAGGGTTCTGTGAGGAGTTAGGACTAATAGATGTCTGGCGATGGCTGTATGGTAACAAACAGGTGTTCTCTTGTTTCAGTAAATCATATAGTGCGATGTCCAGGATTGATATTGCCCTGGCCAACGGCGAGATACTCGATTCTATTTTAAAAATGACATATGAGATCCATGGCATCTCTGACCACTCACCGATTTTATTGGTGATGAAGACCGGCCAACAATCTGGTATTAGTAGATCGTTCAGACTGAACGAGCACTGGCTAACCATATTAAATGATTCAGTAGGGATTGATAAAGAACTTATACAATTTTGGCAAGAGAATATTGGTACAACACACATACACTATGAAGGCGTTTATTCGCGGGCTATATTTTTCCAGAATAAAAAAAAAAAGAAAATAATTTTTTGAGGAGCAAAAAAAGTTGGAAGTAAACATTGCATATCAGGAGGGCTGTATTAGACTCCAGAATGACGCGAGTACACGCATTAAGTTAAAATCCGCTAAAGACCACTATATAACTTTTATGAGGAAAAAAGCTCAGAATCAACTATTCTTTATGGGTTACAAAGATTTCTGCGAGGGCGGCACCCCGGGTAGGTTATTGGTTTCTATTATGGCGAATCAAAAACCACCCCAGAAAATCAGACAAATACTGACGGATGATGGTCGTAGATTGGAAAGGGGAGTGGAGATGGAGGGAGAATTTTTAAAATACTTTGGCAATTTATATCGCTCTGGTGTGGACGATACAAGGACTAAGACAGACCACTTTTTAGAACAGGTTGAGATCCCGGCGCTGTCGGATTCGGCTGCGGCCCCTCTGAGTGCCCCCATTTCTTTAGATGAGTTACAGGCGGCCTTACATGAGACCCGGGGTTCCTCGGTGCCTGGATCGGATGGACTCCCGTTTGGCATATACAAGAGCCATGCGGGGGTGCTTCTGCCCGGGTTGCTGCAGGTTCTGAACGAATCTAGCAAATGCGGAAAGCTGCCCCTGTCCTTGACGGAGGCAACGGTTACGCTGATCCTTAAGAAAGGGAAAAATGGCAATAAAGTCGAGGATTATCGCCCTATATCGCTGCTTAATGCAGATTACAAAGTAATTGCTAAAGTCCTTTCTAATAGGCTAAAAAAAGTAATAACAGGCCTAGTCCACATAGATCAGACAGGGTTTATCCCCGGGCGACAGATCCAGACTAATATACGCCGGACCATCCTTAATATTCAGATTGGCGGGGGGGAGGACCGCTCCATCCTATTTTCGGACGCCGCTAAGGCGTTTGATCGGGTGGAGTGTGCCTTCCTCTGGCATGTCATGCATAGGATGAATCTGGGTCAGGAATTTATTGGATGGGTCAAATTGCTATATAGTGAAGCAACGGCTAGAATTAAGGTAAATGGGGTGATTACCCCTGCCGTTTCCCTAATGCGGGGGACACGACAGGGATGCCCCCTCTCTCCACTCCTCTTTTCAATCTTTATGGAACCCTTCGCCTGTAGGATACGGGCCGACCCTTGCATAGTCGGTTTCGGGGGGAGAGGGATGGACGATAAGATCTGTCTATATGCAGACGATGTACTGCTTTATCTGAATGATGGATGGAGAAGTGTCCCAGATGTTATGCAGATAACAGCGGAATTTGGTAGAATTGCTGGATATGAGATAAACTGGGGAAAGTCTGTACTCTTCCCCCTGAACCGGATGCCCCCCCCGAATGACCTCAAGGTCAGAATCATTGCTCCGACAGATCATCTAGACTATTTAGGGATTAAAATTAGTAATACCATCAGGGATTATAATACACTAAATATCACCCCTTTAGTTGGGAAAATAAGGGAAAAAATAAGGGTCTGGCAGAAACTTCCGCTCTCACAGATTAATAGGATCGCGTTGATTAAAATGGTCCTGCTGCCTTGGATATTGTACACGGTGAGCTCCTGCCCTGCCTGGATTGAGGATAGTGTTTTCAATCTGATTGATCGATTGATAAACGATTTGATATGGGGCAGAAAAAGGGTCCGTATTAAGCTACAATATCTGCGAATGGCGGTAGCCAATGGTGGCCTAGGCCTGCCCCATTTTCAAATTTATTACTTGTGTTCACAACTACAGTGGTGCGTTAACACTGGGGACGGAGTATTATTATCCCATATTTTTGGGCAACGTCAACAGCAGACATATAATGTATTCAGTATACTGGAATCCGGACTTCTCGAGCGTGCGGATGGCTCCTGCCCCATTGGGGCCGCGCTACAGAAGACCTGGAATAAAATCAAGGTGCTTATTCATGCTCCTCAAGTTCTGGACTTTTCCCCATTATGGGATAACCCTGCGTTAACTGAATTTTTGACACTTAACGATAATGACTATTGGACTCGAAGAGGTATCACGCTAGTTTCACATATATGCACGAAAGGGAAAATTAAATTAGTAGGGGAACTGTTTCAACAGACATCAATAACGGCACTACAACACTATAGATATTACCAATTAAAACATGCACTAGCATGCACGCTTAAAAAAGTATCTTTGACAACAGTCACTCAGCGGTTTTTATTATTTTGCTATAATATAGTAGGGAATAAAGTTAAGATTTCACTAATATATAGGAGATTTATAGAGGAACTAAGCACTGTCACCAAATTTAAAAGTGTAGACAAATGGAACGCGGATATAGGGGAATGTAACCCCTCACAATGGCGGGAAATATATCAAAACATTAAGAAGGCCTCTCTCTCACGACAACACCGGCTGACACAATTCAAAATAATACATCGTTTGTACGTCACCCCGAGTCTTTTATCTAAAATGTATAGTAATAAGGGTCAGGATTTTAGTTGCTCGAAATGTTCTCTTGCTGCCGCAGGATTCGTACACATGTTGTGGGACTGCCCAATTATTAAGAGTTTTTGGGGTAGCATATTTCACGCGATGATGACACAAAGTGGGAATAACCCCCCCTTAACTATCCAAGTAGTCGTGTTAGGACTTCTACCCCCTGAGTATAAAAAAAGAACTACCAAAAATGAACAGAGTTACTGGTTGAAGGGATTCCTGTTGGCCAAGGTAATAATCCTGCGACAATGGGTGAAAGATAGACCACCAACAATAAAGGAATGGCAGGGTTTAATGGTAAGAATAACAGACTTTGAGGACATGAAACGACGTGGGATGAGATATGCCACAGAAATGGGCATACAGAGAGGGGAAATGGTGAGAAGAAATATCCAGACTGGAACTGATGTTCACCCATTTGCTGTGGCTATGCCCTAACATAAATAAATAAACAAACCGCTAAGCATTCTTAAACAATAAATACCATTATGTCAGTTCACACCAAATAGGATCTGATATGATGAAGGTTTGAGAAATACCCAAGAGAGGGATATGAGTGCCTCAACGCCCCCCCGCGGTGGTCGCACCAGGCCAGGTGTGTAGGGTGGGTGGATAGGGAGGGGGGGGAGGGCTTCTTTGGAGCCTTGGGGGGGGATGGGTCTATGGGTTTTTGGTATGTGTGATAGAGAATTTATACTCTGGATATAGATACCTTTGTAGGTGTGTATGTGCGCTGTTTTAGTACTGCAGTGATACACTGCTTATATGCATTTGCCATACGTGCCTACTCTCTGTGACCAGATATCTGTTTTATAATTGTTTTTTATGTAAGAAAAGTAATAAAGATATTTATAAAAAAAAAAAAAAAAAAAATTAAGAGGCGTGCATCTTACAATAAATGAATTTCATTTCCCACTAACCACCATAATGTCATAAATGCATGAATTTAGTGGATGTCAAAAATGGAAATAATGTCAATTGTGCCATTTTTATCAAAATATTGTAAGTAGAATACATTTTTTTCTCCCAATCACTAGCCATGTCCTAAACCAATTTACATAAAAAATTGCATACATAAAAAAAAAAAAAAAAAGAAAGTAAAAAAAAAAAATATATATATATATATATATATATATATATATATATATATTCACTACTATGCCTTAGTATAACAATACCCCTCAATTATATTTTAAATCAATTTGATACCGGATTTCTCTCAGCCGACAAATGTCGGATTAAACCCAAATCTGGTTTATCTTTTATCTATACAGATATATATACATAATCAACCATACCGGTCTAGAATAGTGATGTCGCGAACATAAAATTTTCAGTTCGCGAACAGCGAACGCGAGCTTCCGCAAATGTTCGCGAACTGGCGAACCGGGCGAACCGCCATAGACTTCAATAGACAGGCGAATTTTAAAACCCACAGGGACTCTTTCTGGCCACAATAGTGATGAGAAAGTTGTTTCAAGGGGTCTAACACCTGGACTGTGGCATGCCGGAGGGGGATCTATGGCAAAACTCCCATGGAAAATTACGTAGTGGACGCAGAGTCGGGTTTTAATCCATAAAGGGCATAAATCAACTAACATTCCTAAATTGTTTGGAATAACGTGCTTTAAAACATCCAGTGTGTGTATACGATCAGGTATGATGTTGGCACTGGCAGTGGGCACACTACAGTCAGTGGAAGAGGGCCTGACACACTGACTGGCAGCAGGCAAGCAACTGAATTTAGACTACTGTCTAAAAATTAAATGCCTTATTTATCGGCAAGCTACTGTGCCACCCGGTATCAGTGGTTGGCACTGGCAGTGGGCACACTACAGTCAGTGGAAGCGGGCCTGACACACACTGGCAGCAGGCAAGCAACTGAAATTACACTAAAGTGTAAAAATTAAATGCCTTATTTATCGGCAAGCTACTGTGCCACCCGGTATGAGTGGTTGGCACTGGCAGTGGGCACACTACAGTCAGTGGAAGAGGGCCTGACACACACTGGCAGCAGGCAAGCAACTGAATTTAGACTACTGTCTAAAAATTAAATGCCTTATTTATCGGCAAGCTACTGTGCCACCCGGTATCAGTGGTTGGCACTGGCAGTGGGCACACTACAGTCAGTGGAAGCGGGCCTGACACACACTGGCAGCAGGCAAGCAACTGAATTTAGACTACTGTCTAAAAATTAAATGCCTTATTTATCGGCAAGCTACTGTGCCACCCGGTATCAGTGGTTGGCACTGGCAGTGGGCACACTACAGTCAGTTGAAGTCGGCCTGACACACACTAGCAGCAGGCAAGCAGCTGAAATTACACTAAAGTGTAAAAATTAAATGCCTTTTTTATGCAAAGTCCTGTGCCAGCCGGTATGAGTGGTGGGCACTGGCAGTGGGCACACTACAGTCAGTGGAAGTCAGCCTGACACACACTGGCAGGCAACTAACCTTAGATTAAAGTGTAAAAATTAAGTGCCTATTTTTTAAGCAAAGTCCTGTGCCACTCGGTATGACAGGGGTGGGCACTGGCAGTGGGCACACTACAGTCAGTTGAAGTCGGCCTGACACACACTAGCAGCAGGCAAGCAGCTGAAATTACATTAAAGTGTAAAAATTAAATGCCTTTTTTAAGCAAAGTCCTGTGCCAGCCGGTATGAGTGGTGGGCACTGGCAGTGGGCACACTACAGTCAGTGGAAGTCAGCCTGACACACACTGGCAGGCAACTAACCTTAGATTAAAGTGTAAAAATTAAGTGCCTATTTTTTAAGCAAAGTCCTGTGCCACTCGGTATGACAGGGGTGGGCACTGGCAGTGGGCACACTACAGTCAGTTGAAGTCGGCCTGACACACACTAGCAGCAGGCAAGCAGCTGAAATTACATTAAAGTGTAAAAATTAAATGCCTTTTTTAAGCAAAGTCCTGTGCCAGCCGGTATGAGTGGTGGGCACTGGCAGTGGGCACACTACAGTCAGTGGAAGTCAGCCTGACACACACTGGCAGGCAACTAACCTTAGATTAAAGTGTAAAAATTAAGTGCCTATTTTTTAAGCAAAGTCCTGTGCCACTCGGGATGACAGGGGTGGGCACTGGCAGTGGGCACACTACAGTCAGTTGAAGTCGGCCTGACACACACTGGCAGGCAACTAACCTTAGATTAAAGTGTAAAAATGAAGTGCCTTTTTTTTAAGCAAAGTCCTGTGCCACACGGGATGACAGGGGTGGGCACTGGCAGTGGGCACACTACAGTCAGTTGAAGTCGGCCTGACACACACTAGCAGCAGGCAAGCAGCTGAAATTACACTAAAGTGTAAAAATTAAATGCCTTTTTTATGCAAAGTCCTGTGCCAGCCGGTATGAGTGGTGGGCACTGGCAGTGGGCACACTACAGTCAGTGGAAGTCAGCCTGACACACACTGGCAGGCAACTAACCTTAGATTAAAGTGTAAAAATTAAGTGCCTTTTTTTAAGCAAAGTCCTGTGCCACACGGAATGACAGGGGTGAGCACTGGCAGTGGGCACACTACAGTCTGTGGGCCTGCAGCTCCTCACACACAGGCAGGCCAGGCAACTGCAATATGTATATAAAGGAAAAAAAAAAAGCAGACTAATGTTGCAGCCCTAAAAAGGGCTTTTTGGGGTGCTGTCAGGACGCTGTCCTTACAGCAGAGATCAGATGAGTCTTTCAGGACTGGAGTGGACACTGAATTCACTAGCCTAGCTATCGATTTCCCAATTAAATCAGCAGCAGTTACAGTCTCCCTCCTCTCACTAAGACTGCAGCTTCAGAATGAATCTAAAATGGATGCTGTGCAGGAGGTGGGAGGGTCTGGGAGGGAGGGTATGCTGCTGATTGGCTGGAATGTGTCTGCTGACTGTGAGGTACAGGGTCAAAGTTTGCTCAATGATGATGTATAGGGGGCGGACCGAACATCGCATGTGTTCGCCCGGCAGAGGCGAACGCGAACAAGCTATGTTCGCCGGGAACTGTTCGCCGTCGGATAGTTCGGGCCATCTCTAGTCTAGAACTGAATTCAGTTCCTTGGAGATGATACCGTGTTTTCACCAGTATTTTTTCAATCTCCCTGGATTGGATTACGTTTTAGGATGATGCTGCAGGTACACACCCAAATTTATTCCAAAACAGATACTATACACAAAGTATGGTTAATTGAATATATATATAGATATATATTATATTAATTAATTATCCTATAAAATATAGGTAAGGTTATACTATACCAAAAATGCCAGCTAGCAGAAATCAGTTTCAATGGTTCTAAGATGGCTGCCTCCAATGGCTGAAAAGGTGGTCAGGGCTGGATCTGATCGATTAAGATGTCTTCAGGATGTTTTCTTCAAGATGACCATCCCAAGCTGATTCAAGAAGATGATGAGGATGATGATGATGATGATGATGATGATCTGCTTCCTGATGATCTGATCTGATTTAATGATCCCTCTGTCAGTCTATACCATCTATTTTATCCAATCTAAAATGGGACTGGTCTAGTTTAATCAACAACTAGTGACATCATTTTATAACTAATAGGACCTCCCCTAGGGATTTTGCTATAAATTCCTTAATTCTATTCTACCACCAGATGTCCACATATAAATTTTAGAATTAATTTGGATTTTACTTATTAACTGATTTGGAATGTCTAACATGGAAACAATGAACTGTTGACTTTCACCCAGCACTCATATATACACTTTGTTAACTTTCAGTCTAGTTACACAATCCAAAGTCCTACCCTATTTATGGTTTATACCTGTCTGTTTGGGAACCATCTTAAGTGTTACTCATCCATTGTCTCTGGGTAAATCCATCGTTTGTTCTTGAGCATTTGTGTCTACAAACCCAAGAACAGGTTTCCTAAGACTGAAGTAATTCATTAACTTACACCTTGAAGCTAGGAAGAAATTCTTATATATATATATATATATATATATATATATATATATATATATATATATATATATCATATATATATATATATATATCATATATATATATATATATATATATATATATATATATACAGCAAAAACGAAGGCAGCACTCCAAGTTGTGAAAGAAAGTGGAAGGTTTATTCACCCAACCAGCAGCAACGTTTCAGCTCTCTCTATGGAGCCTAAGGCTCTAAGGCTCCATAGAGAGAGCTGAAACGTTGCTGCTGTTTGGGTGAATAAACCTTCCACTTTCTTTCACAACTTGGAGTGCTGCCTTCGTTTTTGCTGTATGTTTACAATTTGGACCTTGGTCACAGGTCTCATAAGGAGGACTTCTTGCACCCGCATCTATTCTGTGAGTGCTGCTTCTTTTCTTTTCTTTTTTATATATATATATATATATATATATATATATATATATATATATATATATATACAGTATATAAGAATTTCTTCCTACCTTCAAGGTGTAAGTTAACAAATTACTTCAGTTCTAATTATTAAAACCCACGCAATTTTAAGACATATCATATATAACCTAAAATCCATACATATGAGGATTAATATAAACCTTACAATGAATAATAAAATTATATTCTTTTTATTCACTGAGAATCACCAACACTCAGTACATTCCTACTCCAGTGTCTTATCTGGGTAAATACATTTTATTAGACCAGTCTAAATTTCTTCTTACACAAGAGCAGACTATGCAAACCCTCCTAACTATTATAAACAAAAGTCTCTACACATATCTAATCTCCAGTTAGTGATTCTAAGTTCACCAGGGTTTGAACTTATATTAACCTCTTGAATAAGACAAAATCATATCAAAATAGCTTTTCTTAATGTTCCTATTCATATACCTATATAGGCTTTATATGATGAACTCTTTTAATACTCAAAATTTCTGACAGATGCTTATGTGTAAGTAATCCGGCCAATAGGAGCGATCGGGGATGCAGGCAGGTGTTTGCAAAAAACTCCCAAAGCCCTTATTTAATATGGCTACCTGCTCAGTAGATCAGCTATCGGACTACAGTTCATGAGCAATTTTGTCCAGGGGACCGGTTGTTTTTTGCTCCCTAATAGTACGGTGTTGAGCAGAAAGTCAGGAAATGCTGCACCCTACTATTATAGAGCAGGTCATGATGAATATAAAAGTGCCAACAATGAGGGGACAACATAAACTACAGTAATAGAAAACAACAGCACTGCACAATAACTCTTTAATCTACATAAACTAAAATTAAATAACCAAAAAAATATCATTATACAATACTAAGGCCTCTTTCACACTTGCGTTGTTGGGATCCGGCATGCACTTCCGTTGCCGGAGGTGCCTGCCGGATCCGGAAAAAAGCAAGTGTACTGAAAGCATTTGAAGACGGAACCGTCTTCCAAATGCTTTCAGTGTTACTATGGCACCCAGGACGCTATTAAAGTCCTGGTTGCCATAGTAGGAGCGGGGAGCGGGGGAGTGGTATACTTACAGTCCGTGCGGCTCCCGGGGCGCTCCAGAATGACGTCAGAGCGCCCCATGCGTATGGATGACGTGATCACATGGATCACGTGATCCATGCGCTTGGGGCGCCCTGACGTCACTCTGGAGCGCCCGGGGAGCCGCACGGACGGTAAGTACACTGCTCCCCCGCTCCCCACTACACTTACCATGGCTGTCAGGACTTTAGCGTCCCGGCAGCCATGGTAACCACTCTGAAAAAGCTAAATGTCGGCTCCGGCAATGCGCCGAAACGACGTTTAGCTTAAGGCCGGATCTGGATCAATGCCTTCCAATGGGCATTAATTCCGGATCCGGCCTTGCGGCAAGTGTTCCGGATTTTTGGCCGGAGCAAAAAGCGCAGCATGCTGCGGTATTTTCTCCGGTCAACAAACGCTCCGTACCGGAACTGAAGACATCCTGATGCATCCTGAACGGATTACTCTCCATTCAGAATGCATTAGGATAATCCTGATCAGGATTCTTCCGGCATAGAGCCCCGACGACGGGACTCTATGCCGGAAGACAAGAACGCAGGTGTGAAAGAGCCCTAAACTGTCACTAAATAATCTAATATATAATTAAAGTAAATATCGTATACTTAAAAATTGAGATGTAAATTCTCAGTACTAAACCAAATACTACACAAAATGCAATAATTGCCTCTTATTGCTAAATTGATTTAAAAAAAAAAATTGGTTTTCCTAACAGTAATAAAAAAAAATATAAGAAAATTAAGCAAATGAAGGAGGATCACCCAAAAAGGTGAAGGATTTCCGTGCACAGCTTCGGAAGGCGACGCAAAAGCTGCAGGATTTTGATAAAAAGCACCAAAATGACTTGCAACAATTGATGGAGTTGCAGGAACAACTAAAAAAATTGTCATAAAGCTACTTAAATTATATGATTGTTTTAATAAAAAAGTTATTTGCAGTTATTCCTTTTTTTTATAAGGTTATGTTTTTGTCTAATTTTAACTGAGAACTTATCAGTAAGGACTCTTTATTCCAGGGGCAAAGTCAGCAGTGTTCGGACAGACAGCAGCAGTAGGTACATGTTAACAGTGTAGTATAAGGCCCACACATAAATAAGCTTTTTGAGGACAGCAGCAGCAGGTAAAGCTAACGGTGTATTATGAGGCCTACAAGTCAGATTCATATGGACAGCAGCAGCAGGTAAAGGTAACGGTGTAGCATGAGGCCTACTCATAACAAATCAACTTGATCAGGACAGCAGCAGCAGGTAAAGGTAACAGTGTATTATGAGGCCTACAAGTCAGATTGATATGGACAGCAGCAGCAGGTAAAAGTAATGGTGTAGTATGAGGCCTACACATAACAAATCAACTTGATCAGGACAGCAGCAGCAGATAAAGGTAACGGTGTATTATGAGGCCTATAAGTCAAATTGATATGGACAGCAGCAGCAGGTAAAGGTAATGGTGTAGTATGAGGCCAACACATAACAAATCAACTTGATCAGGACAGTAGCAGCAGGCTAAGGTAACGGTGTTTATAAAGCCTTTACATAGCTACAAAGGATCATGATTAGAGTTGAGCGGACACCTGGATGTTCAGGTTCGGCAGGTTCGGCCGAACTTGAAAAAAAAGTTGACCCGCACTTGACCCCGAACCGAACCCCATTGAAGTCAATGGGGACCCAAACTTTTGGGCAGTAAAATGGCTCTAAAATAGTTCTGGAAAGGGCTAGAGGGCTGCAAAAGGCATCAAAATGTGCTTAACCCCTTAAGGACTCAGCGCTATTTCACCTTAAGGACTTGGCCATTGTTTGCAAATCTGACCAGTGTCACTTTAAGTGCTGATAACTTTAAAACGCTTTTACTTACCCAGGCCGTTCTGAGATTGTTTTTTCGTCACATATTGTACTTCATGACACTGCTAAAATTGGGTCATAAAAGTAAATTTTTTTACATGAAAAAATACCAAAAATTTGGGAAAATTTGCAAATTTTCACATTTTAATTTCTCTACTTCTATAATACATAGTAATACCTCCAAAAATAGTTATTACTTTACATTCCCCATATGTCTACTTCATGTTTGGATCATTTTGGGAATGATCTTTTATTTTTTGGGGATGTTACAAGGCTTAGAAGTTTTCAAAAACCCAATTTTTAGGGACCAGTTCAGGTCTGAAGTCAGTTTGCGAGGCTTACATAATAGAAACCACCCCAAAATGACCCCATTCTATAAACTACACCCCTCAAGGTATTCAAAACTGATTTTACAAACTTTGTTAACCCTTTAGGTGTTCCACAAGAATTAATGGAACATAGAGATACAATTTCAAAATTTCACTTTTTTGGGCAGATTTTCCATTTTAATATTTTTTTTTCCAGTTACAAAGCAAGGGTTAACAGCCAAACCAAACTCAATATTTATGGCCCTGATTCTGTAGTTTACAGAAACACCCCATATGTGGTCGTAAACTACTGTACGGGCACATGGCAGGACGCAGAAGGAAAGGAATGCCATACGGTTTTTGGAAGGCAGATTTTGCTGGACTGTTTTTTTTGACACCATGTCCCATTTGAAGCCCCCCTGATGCACCCCTAGAGTATAAACTCCATAAAAGTGACCCCATCTAAGAAACTACACCCCTCAAGGTATTCAAAAATGATTTTACAAACGTTGTTAACCCTTTAGGTGTTCCACAAGAATTAATGGAGATACAATTTCAAAATTTCACTTTTTTGGCAGATTTTCCATTTTAATAATTGTTTTCCAGTTACAAAGCAAGGGTTAACAGCCAAACCAAACTCAATATTTATGGCTCTGATTCTGTAGTTTACAGAAACACCCCATTTGTGGTCGTAAACTACTGTACGGGCACACGGCAGGACGCAGAAGGAAAGGAATGCCATACGGTTTTTGGAAGGCAGATTTTGCTGGACTGTTTTTTTTGACACCATGTCCCATTTGAAGCCCCCCTGATGCACCCCTAGAGTAGAAACTCCATAAAAGTGACCCCATCTAAGAAACTACACCCCTCAAGGTATTCAAAACTGATTTTTACAAACGTCGTTAACCCTTTAGGTGCTCCACAAGAGTTATTGGCAAATGAAGATAAAATTTCAGAATTTCAATTTTTTGGCAAATTTTCCATTTTAATCCATTTTTCCCAGTAAAAAAGCAAGGGTTAAGAGCCAAACAAAACTCAATATTTATGGCCCTGATTCTCTAGTTTACAGAAACACCCCATATGTGGTCGTAAACAGCT
This sequence comes from Bufo bufo, assembly GCF_905171765.1. Lineage (NCBI taxonomy): Eukaryota > Metazoa > Chordata > Amphibia > Anura > Bufonidae > Bufo > Bufo bufo. Next base: position 235,717,809 of record NC_053390.1, read on the forward strand.
GTACGGGCACACGGCAATGCGCAGAAGGAAAAGGATGCCATACGGATTTTGGAAGGCAGATTTTGCTGGACTGTTTTTTTTTTACACCATGTCCCATTTGAAGGCCCCCTGATGCACCCCTAGAGTAGAAACTCCAAAAAAAGGCCCCATTTTAGAAACTACGGGATAGGGTGGCAATATTGTTGGTACTAGTTTAGGGTACATATGATTTTTGGTTGCTCTATATTATACTTTTTGTGAGGCAAGATAACAAGAAATAGCTGTTTTGGCACCGTTTTTATTTTTTGCTATTTACAACATTCATCTGACATGTTAGATCATGTGATATTTTTATAGACCAGGTTGTCACGGATGCGGCGATACCTAATATGTATACTTTTTTTTTTATTTATGTAAGTTTTACACAATAATTTCTTTTTTGTAACAAAAAAAATCATGTTTTTGTGTTTCCATAGTCTGAGAGCCATTTTTTTTTCAGTTTTTGGGCGATTACCTTGGGTAGGGTATGTTTCTTGTGGGATGAGATGACGGTTTTATTGGCACTATTTTGGGTGCGTGTGACTTTTTGATCGCTTGCTATTACACTTTTTGTGATGTAAGGTGACAAAAAATGGTTTATTTAGCACAGTTTTTATTTTTTACGGTGTTCATCTGAGTGGTTAGGTCATGTGATATTTTTATAGAGCCGGTCGATACGAATGCGGAGATACCAAATATGTATACTTTTTTTTATTTATGTAAGTTTTACACAATAAAACAGCTTTTTTAAAACAAAAAAAGGATGTTTTAGTGTCTCCATATTCTGAGCCATAGTTTTTTTTATTTTTTGGGCGATTGTCTCAGGTAGGAGCTCATTTTTTGCGGGATGAGGTGATGGTTAGATTGGTACTATTTTGGTGGGCAAACGCCTTTTTGATCGCTTGCTGTTGTACTTTTTGTGATGTAAGGTGACAAAAAAATGGTTTATTTAGCAGTTTTTTTTTTTGTTTTTTTTACGGTGTTCTTCTGAGGGGTTAGGTCATGTGATATGTTTATAGAGCCGGTCGATACGGACCCGGCGATACCTAATATGTATACTTTTTTCCCCCCTATTTTCTACCAATTTTTTTTAACTTTATTTTGGGAAAATTACGTTTTTGTTTATTTTTTACTTGAAACTTTTAATTTTTGGGGGGGAAAACTTTATATTTTCAACTTTTTCTTTACACTTTATTTTTTGTCCCACTTTGGGACTTGAACTTTTGGGGGTCTAATTCTTTGCAATGCATTCCAATACTCCTGCATTGGAATGCATTGGCTGTATGAGTAATACTGTGTGTATTACTCATACAGCTTCCGGCCTGTGAGATCCAGGGGGCTGGATCTCACAGGCTCTTCACCGGAAGGCAGCGTGATGCCTCCCTTAGGCATCGCGCTGCCTTCCATGCCATCGGGTCCCCCCCACAGCCCCATGGTGACCCGATGGCACCGCCGACTACCGCCGCCCGCACAATAAAAAGCCGCAAACCGCAGGTCTGAATTGACCTGCGGTTTGCGGCGATTGCCGACACGGGGGGTCACGGAACCTCCCCGTGCATTTAGCCGTGGTGCCTGCTCAAGAGTTATTGGCAAATGGAGATGAAATTTCAGAATTTCAATTTTTTGGCAAATTTTCCATTTTAATCTATTTTTCCAGTAAGGCTACTTTCACACTTGCGGCAGGACGGATCCGACAGGCTGTTCACCATGTCGGATCCGTCCTGCGGCTATTTCGCCGTGCCGCCGGACCACCGCTCCGTCCCCATTGACTATAATGGGGACGGGGGCGGAGCTCCGGCGCAGCACGGCGGTGCACGGCGAAAGCCGCCGGACTAAAAAACCTGACATGCAGTAATTTTAGTTCAGCGGCCTTTCGCCGTGCACCGCCGTGCTGCGCCGGAGCTCCGCCCCGTCCCCATTATAGTCAATGGGGACGGAGCGGCGGTCCGGCACGCACGGTGAAGTAGCCGCAGGACGGATCCAACATGGTGAACAGCCTGTCGGATCCGTCCTGCCGCAAGTGTGAAAGTACCCTAACAAAGCAAGAGTTAACAGCCAAACAAAACTCAATATTTATGGCCCTGATTCTGTAGTTTACAGAAACACCCCATATGTGGTCGTAAACAGCTGTACGGGCACACGGCAGGGCACAGAAGGAAAGGAATGCCATACTGTTTTTGTAAGGCAGATTTTGCTGGACTGTTTTTTTTTACACCATGTCCCATTTGAAGCCCCCCTGATGCACTCCTAGAGTAGAAACTCCAAAAAAGTGGCCCCATTTTAGAAACTACGGGATAGGGTGGCAGTATTGTTGGTACTAGTTTAGGGTACATATGATTTTTGGTTGCTCTATATTATACTTTTTGTGAGGCAAGATAACAAGAAATAGCTGTTTTGGCACCGTTTTTATTTTTTGTTATTTACAACATTCATCTGACAGATTAGATCATGCGATATTTTTATAGACCAGGTTGTCACAGATGCGGCGATACCTAATATGTATACTTTTTTTTTATTTATGTAAGTTTTACACAATGATTTCTTTTTTGTAACAAAAAAAATCATGTTTTAGTGTTTCCATAGTCTGAGAGCCCTAATTTTTTCAGTTTTTGGGCGATTACCTTGGGCACGGTATGATTTTTGCGGGATGAGATGACGGTTTTATTGGCACTATTTTGGGGTGCGTGTGACTTTTGCTCTTATTTTTTTTACCAGAAGCAAAACAGCCTTGCATGCACCCCTGCCTCACTACGAGCACGGCGGCCCGTGCTATACATTACAATGTGTCAAAAGCGGAGCCAAAAGTTCAAGCCCCCAAAAGTTCAAGTCCCAAAGTTGGACAAAAAATAAAGTATACATATTAGGTATCGCCGTGTCCATATCGACCGGCTCTATAAACATATCACATGACCTAACCCCTCAGATAAACACCATAAAAAATAAAAAATAAAAACTGTGCTAAAAATAAAAATTTTTGTCACCTTACATCACAAAAAGTGTAATAGCAAGCGATCAAAAAGTGCTCTAAACAAGTTCCTTTAACGTTATCTGCATTTTGTCTGGTATTATGCTGCGTACAGATGTCATCAAAGAAGCAAACCATTGATTGGATACACCCACCCAGAAGGCGCCTTCGTATTCTGAGTCCGGTAAGTATAAAATCAACGCTTGGAGTTTTTACTGTTTGATTCGTTGCATTAATCAGTATGTGCTCTTATTATAGGCTTCTTCATCATCATCAGACAGCTCTCCGGCTATTGCCGGCTCATCTGCCGGGGCCCGCTCAACAGTGGTGGCATCGCCATCGTCCAGGGGAGGTGGACCAAGCCCGGACCGGGGCTGTCAAGAAGTAAGTATATATATATATATATATATATATATATATGTTATAGGCAAATGGCCATTTGCCACATTTGTGTGAGGGAAGGCGGGGCTATACTGCTTATAAGCCGCAGCCTCCTCCGCACCTTACCGGTGGCTTGTTTCTGCCGTCACTTCCGGGCGCCTGTACGCACATGAGTATACGGTCTCTGCCTCTCATCGGCATCGATGTCTACATCCCTGCGTTCACGTATTCCAGCGGTAAGATCGGGGCCTTGCGGCTTTATTCCTGGGCAGGGGGGGAGGGATCGACACCGACACGCCGCACGTATTTACCTGCACGTCATGGCGGGCGGCAGAGCCGGCTTCCATGTGTTCAGAGCCGCGCTCTGCTGCCTTAGGTTGTCCCAGCATGCCATCTGCTGGTCGGTGGTGTTATTACAGCTTACATTTGACAGTCATGTCTTGATACATTCTGGTTATGGTTGTGTAGTATTACAGTGGTAAAAAAAAAAAAAGGGGGGGAAAAGGTGTGTTACAGGAAAAAAGAAAATAATAATAAATTAAAAGGGGTTAAAAATGATGAGGAGTGTTTTATATGTATATCCGGTATTGTTACATCATAGGACGGGGCAGCACATAGGCTATATTCAGTCCCATCAGTGTTATGTCTGGCTGCACAGGGACCTTGGTTGCATTGCTTTTCCTGATTCATGAATGTAAGTGACTTACTGCGGTCTTTCGTCCTCTCAGTCTGGCCGGCAGTGTGTCGGCTCCTTTAGGTAAGGGAGCACCACCGCACTGGAACATTTCTGCCTGGCAGCATCGGCTCCCCACGCGGCAGTCTCGCAGGTTGCAGGAGTCAGCGCGGCTCCGCTTTTGACACATTGTAATGTATAGCACGGGCCGCCGTGCTCGTAGTGAGGCAAGGGTGCATGCAAGGCTATTTTGCTTCTGGTAGGCTCTTAATTCATCTGGTCTGCTGGAGCCTCCAGGCAGCAGGTGATAGTGGTTAAAAAAATAAAAATAAATTGGGTGTGGGTTGTGAAAAAAAAAAAAAAGAAAATAATAAAAATCGGCTCCCCATGCGGCAGACTCTCAGGTTGCAAGAGTCAGCACGACTCCTCTCTCGGCACATTGTAATGTATAGCACGGGCTTCCGTGCTTGTAGTGAGGCAGGGGTTCATGGAAGAAAGTTTTGCTTCTGGTAGGCTCTTGATTCATCTGGTCTGCTGCAGCCTCCAGGCAGCAGCCTTTCATCAGCAAGGTAGCAGTTGCCAGGTACAGTAGCATTGTGGGTGTGTACTCACATTCCACTTACAAAGTTGGTTATGGCAAGTCTGTCTGTCGGACAGGTCTCTCACGTGTCTATTATATCCTCGGTTAGGCTCTAGCCTGTCACGAACACATACTCAATAAAAAAAATTAAAATTTTAAAACATAAGTCCTGTCATGTTTACAGGCATGAATTCGATACGTCTGTCACGCCTACAGACACGTTTAAGTCCTGTCACATCTACAGGCATCAATTCAATATGTCTGTCACGTTTACAGACACGTTATGTCCTTTCACGACCACAGGATACGGTCCTACACTGTATGCCTCGTCCACTCTCATGTCTCAGTCTACACTCGTTCGGGGCTTGTAAGGCTACTTAGGTCACATTCTATTCTGCTATGTACACATCTTCCCATATTCAGTCACTTCGGTGAAGGGGTGCTCCGCATGCTGGACGGCATATCGTGTGCTGGTACGGCGGTTCTTGGCACATCGGTGGTCCGTGATACTGGTGATTGGCACAAACTGGTATTTATATTCTACATTAATCATGTTGTGTTTTAGTAGGATGTCTCAAGAATCATTGATGGACGATACATCATCATCCCGTGGGAGCGTGGTGTCACATTCCGCAAGAGACTCCACACCATCATTAAGGTCATGGACTGTGCCCAAGTTGATGGCAGAGTTATCCAAAAGAGGTATTCAATTTCCAGCTTCTGCAAGCAAGGCGGAACTGTTCCGTCTTCTGTCTTCAGTTCCGGAGGTCCAAAATCTGCAGGTGGTGTCCATGGACACTATTCAGACCTCGCTTACGTAACTGCACGCGGCCATCAACTCTATGGCGTCATCAATGTTGAACTTTCAGGCCAGGCTAGAGTCGGTCGAGGCAGGCGATACAGCTGCCCGTTTGGTGTGCCAAAGTCCGGCAGGTTCTTCTAGCCTCCTGGCTAGTGTTGCTGGTTGGTCAGGTTCTGTACCCCCTATCGCACAGTTCCAATTCGTTCCAGCCAACATTCGACAGGAAATAATTGATGGCAAGGACGTGAACTTAGCGTCCTTACTCATAACAGCTCATGAGGCGCCAGACAACAAGACCATAATCTGTGGGGAGGTCTCGGTGGTCCTCAAATCTAAGGATGTGAGGTTGAATAGAAACTCAGCATACCAGAGTTTGTCTTAGCCTTTAGTCTGTACAGGGATGTTGTCTTATCCTATTAGGGTCCCATCCACATGCAGACTGGCTACAGTATGTTATCAATGGTCTTTCCGCAGGTTTCCATACAGGGTTATTGTCTCTTCTCTTTTTGCAGGTCTCTCCACAAGCAGACCGCGTACCATCACCAGTGCCCAGGCTCGACCAGCTAGTGATGGACTAACGGTTCATCTCGCCACCACCAGGTCCCTTATGAATAAAGCCCTGTCCTGTAACACCCTGAGGATATATAAGAAGGCATGGACCTCGTTTGTAATTTTAAGAGAACCCATTCTTCGGCAGGAGTGGGCAACATCTCTTACCTATTGGCCTTTGCCGCATTTTTTCCACTCTCACCACAAGCTGTCATTTAGCACTATTAAGTTATACCCGGCTGGGATTCAACATCATTTGTATCTACGGCATCCTAATCAACCCTCCTTGTTTTCAGCCCATCTAATTAGAATGCTACTGAAGGGTATCCAGAAGGGGTCAGCTGTGGCCCGCCCTACACGCCATTTACAGGGTCAATGTTCAGATTGCTTTCAGATAAACTATGCAAAACCCATTCAGTAAGCACACTAGTTTATTGATCAAGACACCATGTACCTAGCCTTCTACGGCTTCCTCAGACCAGGCGAGTTCACCTGCGCCACAACATGCAAGAGCTATCTGAGGAAGGATTAGCTGTCATGGGATGGGTCATGCTAAGTTCTTACTTTAACGTCCACAAAGACGGCCCGAGCGGGTCAGCTCACAGAGGTTAGATACTTCCCCACTGGTAATAAGTGGTGCCCAGTTATGGCAGTGCAGGAATGGACGCGCTTTACCGAAGCAACTCCAGGGGATGCTCTTCTGCTAAAGTTGTCAGAACTTTCTCAAATTCATCCAAATATTATTGAGGAATGTTGGGGTCAGTCCCAGTTCCATCACAGGGCATTCCTTTCGCATTTGTGCGGCTTCGCCGCCTCCAAGCACAACGTCTCACTGCATGTTATTAAGAAGTTGGGCAGATGGCAGTCGGCTTGTTATGCACGATATATACCAAATCCGCAGTATGAAATATTTAATGCTTTCAGGAATCTGGTATTGTAATTTTGTTAATAACACTATTGCCCTGAGCTAGGTTTGTTATTTTTGGCCCCTTTAGCCTACCCTCCGTACAGCAGTCTCGGCATAACCCTACTGCTTAGCATAGTAGGTAGGTAGGTAGGTAGGCGTACTTATCTTGAGCCGACCCGAATACAAGTTCTAGGCAAATGGCTATTTGCCGCATTTGTGTGAGGGGAGGCGGGGCTATACTGCTTATAAGCTGCAGCCTCCTCCTCACCTTACCGGCGACTTGTTTCTGCCCACCCTCCCAAGTCCCCTTTTATTCTAACTACTCAATGGGGTGGGCCCCTTTAGCCTACCCTCCGTACAGCAGACTCGGCATACCCCTACTGCTTAGCAAAGTAGGTAGGTAGGTAGGCGTATTTATCTTGAGCCGACCCGAATACAAATATATATATATATATTTATTTAATTTTTTGAAATACATTATGGTTACAACATTTATTTTTTATTTTTTCAGCAATCTGCACCTAGAGCCACCAGCTAGGATCCCCCAGTCGCCTCCAGAGTCCACGGGAATGAGCATGGTGGTCGTAGATGTGTAAGTCTTGATTAAGTAGTTCTAATTTGCATTTTGTATTAGGATTTTCAGTTAATTTTGTATTTCTTTTTCTTTCAGGGTTCCAGAGGCTCCACTAGAGAAGATGAGGAGCTCGGGGTCCCTACCATCGATAACAAGCTCCTCATCCAACTGGTGGAGGCGCGTCCATCTATATGGGACCACTCCGACCGCCACCACGCTGATCATCATCAGACCCAGAGGCTCCGGAGGGACATATGTTCTGAACTTTTTGAGATCTGGGGGGATCTAAATGCGGCGGCTCAGGAGAAATGTGGTAAATACAACAATATGTATTTTATTAAATTCAGATTGTTCTTTACCTTACATCATGCTAATTTATGTTTTTTTCTACAGCCAAACTGGTTACCACGCATTGGCGATCTATCTGGGACCGCTTCAGGAGGGATTTCAACAAGGAGGTTCAGGCCCCGAGTGGCTCCGGAGGAACCTCGGGGACCACATACATCTATACGGCGGCCCTGGGGTTCCTGCGACACACAATGGCACCAAGAAGGTAAATATTTTTAAAGACTGCAAAAAGAATTTATTTAAAGGGGCTGTCTGAGACAGCAGAGAGTTTGGCTCCCCTGTTTTGGCCAGCCCCCTATGGTATAAGGTAGACACAACATAGAACATGGATGTTTTATTTAAAGGACAATTCTTTACTTTCTTCTTTTTTTTTCTACAGAAGTGCCAGCAGCACTCGGGAGCCTGAACAACCTCCTGAGGCGGAACCGGAACGGATCGCCAGCGCCAGCCCTCCTGTCCCTCATGCTTTGGCTCAGGACAATCCGGGTCCCCTACCGGATCCCTCCGCTCAACAGAGGCTCTTTAGTTTCCACCCAAATTTGAGAGCCCTGGTGAGCAGGCAGAGATCCGGTAGACCAAATCGAACTGATTATGTGAACCTTGTAGAGGTCATTTCCAATGCTCTGGAAGGTTTTGCCGATCATTAGAAGGAGTTTAGTGCTGACTTGATTCGCCGCTGGGAGGGGCAGAGTTGGCGATTCAACGCAGCCCTAACTACCATTATGGGCTAAGCATATTCAGTTTGATGGACTCAATGACGCCCGAGCAGTTGCATTAGTTTAAGATCATGCTAGAGAACGGGTCATGGCAAATTATTAAAAACAGCATTAGTGCCAATGGTGGATGAACCATGAACATGACCATCAATAATGAGCTATCTTTTGGCTCTTTATTGATCGTAGACCCTATGATTGGCACATGAACAAGCAAATGCTTGTTCATTGTTCAATCTTGTGCCCTTTCATATGAGCCCTTGTGGTAGTCACGGTCCATCAGCATCATCAGGATTTAATTAACAAATTGTAATTTTAAAGTTTAATTAATGATTTCTCGATGATGTTCTGACATAACTAGTGTGATTACCACAAGGGACACGCAAGGGACATACAGCTGTTAAAGGGGTATTCACATTAGACAATGGGGGCATATTGCTAGAATATGCCCTCATTGTCTGATAGGTGTGGGTTCCATCACTGGGACCCGTACCTATATCGAGAACGGAGCGGGGAGCACTGTTGCTGGAGAACCACAGATTTCCCGGGGTCCGTCCAATACCAAGCGCTAATCACCGCCTCTCCCATAGAAATTAATGGAGGGCGGCTGTGCATGCGCAGTGCACCCTTCTCCACTTTCGGGGCTCCGTTCTCAATATAGGTGCGGGTACGAGCGGTGGGACCCGCACCTATAAGATAATGGGGGCATATCCTAGCGATATGCCCCCCATTGTCTGAGATGAGAAAACTCCTTTAAGGCCTCTTGCACACTACTGTATGCCCTCAGAGACATACGGTCCGTGAGTGGGCCATATGTCCCGTAGTGGCATTGATTGTGCGCACGAGAGTACACAGCATCATAGTGTACAATGATTCTGTGCAAGTCGAGCTGCCCGTGGGGCTATTGTCAAGCACTAATAGATCCTATGAGTGCGGGACAATAGCCCAGTGTGCGGCACAACATGGTCAGCATCATGATTCTATGTACTCCCGTACGCACGATCAATGATGATCAGGTACATATGGCCATCTAACGAACACTATACATCTTTTAGTGCATGTAGTCGTGTACAAAAGTCCCAAAGGTGTGGTCCGTGATCAAAGCTGAAACCGGACCGACTTGGAATTTCAACAAGACGGCCCTGGAGAGATTAGCAACGGAGCATTTAATTTCTTCTAGCTAATGACAACCCTGGGGATCTGAATACATGAAGTGGGGGGACACTATGAGATCCTACTCAATACAAAATGGATCCGCTAAACGGATGCAAAAACGGTAACGAACGTGACAAACGGATCCGCAATACAGTCAGATCCATTTATACGGATCCGTCTGAATGGCTTCCGTTTGTCTCCATTTAGTCATTTTATTGACGGATCCGTTTCAAATGCGTTTCAAACGGATCCTTAAAAAAGGCCAGTGTGAAAGTAGCCTAAGTCAGCTCTTTAAAGATGGATCCGAGGCTGCCACACCTTTGATTGTATGGAGACCATGTCTGTGGCAGGGCTCCATAGGAACATAGCAAAAGATCAAAGATCAAAAAGAAGAGAAATGATCTAATTATTGCATGTTCAAGTTTCCTTTAGTGTAAAAAAGTTTAAAAAAATATATATATTTAAAAAGTCAAATCATCCCCCTTTCCCTAAAAATTTAAATAATGAAACCATTAAAAATAAAACATGATAGTTAGAGATGAGAGAAGTTTAGATACATTAGATTCAGACTATTTGCCAAAATTTTTCAATAAATTTGATTTGTTCTGAATTAATTTGTCATGAATCACGATAAATCTCGTATACCCAAGAAACTCTGCTTGATCATATACATGCCACTTGGTGGCCCAATCTCATTGTTAAGGCTTAGAACTTAAACTACAGGGACAGTGCAGGCAGGGGCGCACCGCTAGCAAGGTAAGGCGGTTGTCTCGGGCGGCGCCATCTAGGAGGAAGTGGGGGGTGGCAACGCTGCGCAGCAGATCCTTTACAGTAATAATCCCCTTCACAGTAATAATCCCCATTGTGCCCCCTTTATAGTAATAATGCCCACTGTGCCTCCTTCATAGTAATAATGCCTACTGTGCCCCTTCACAGTAATAACGCCCATTGTGCCCACTTCACAGTAATAATGCCCATTGTGCCCCCTTAATAGTAGTAATGCCCTCTGTGCCCCCTCCATAGTGTAAATCCCCATTGTGCCCTCTTCACAGTAATAATGCCCACTGTGCCCCCTTCACAGTAATAATGCCCACTGCACCCCCTTCATTGTAGTAATGTCCTCTGACTCTGTGCCCCCTCCATAGTAGAAATGCCTATTGTGCCCACTTCATATTAGTAATGACCTCTGTGCCCCCTCCATAGTAGTAATGCCCTCTGTGCCCCCAGCCCCCAGCTGTTTGAAGAGAGGCCAGCGCTCATATAAGAGCTGCTTTGTCTGTTCAGTTTACCTGCTCGCCGTGGCATTTGCAGTGATGAGCAGGTAAACAGAGCAGAAAAGGCAGCGTTCATACAAAAAAAAAGGCGGACAACCCTTTTAAAGACTTACTTGGAAAACATTACATACAGCACTACAGAACATACAGGGTCATGCAGCGCCACATACCTCTTACATCCAGTGACTTCTCTTCTCTGATGTAGATATTCCCTTTCCTCTTCTTCTCCTGTTAGACCAGACCAGCATGGTGACTTCTTTCAGATGTGCCTCGTCTCTGCAGAGTTTAACAAACAGACGTCTTACTTTCCTACTTTTCCATCATCCTCCCACCTTCTCAACACCCCATCCTGCCACCACCAATACTGTGTTCAAGTGCTCCCCAATACTTTCCTGCAGAAACAGTCCCCCTGAAAATACTGGTACCACACAGACCTCCAGACCCCCATTAGACCTAAAGACCTCCATATCTGACCCCCATTAGACATCCAGAACCCCCAGTCACCCCCAGTTAGACCTCCAGACCCCCAATCAGACCCCCATTAGACCTCCAGACCCCACAGTCAGACCTTCAGACCCCCATTAGACCTCTAGACCCCCCCAAAGTCAGACCTCCAGACCCCCAATCAGACCCCCATTAGACCTTTAGACCCCCCAGTCAGACCTCCAGAACCCCAATCAGACCCCCATTAGACCTTCAAACTCCTATTAGACCTCCAGACCCCCAATCAGATCCCCATTAGACCTCCATATCCCCAATCAGACCCCCATTAGACCTCCAGACTCCCAATCAGACCCCCCAGTCAGACCTCCAGACCCCCCAGTCAGACCTCCATTAGACCTCTAGACCCCCCAGTCAGACCTACAGACCCCTAATCAGACCCCCATTAGACCTCCAATCAGACCCCCATTAGACCTCCAGACCCCCCAGTCAGACCCCCATTAGACCTCCAGACCCCCAATCAGACCACCCAGTCAGATCTACAGACCCCCAATCAGACTCCCATTAAGCCTCCAGACCCCCCATTAGACCTCCATATCAGACCTCAGATCAGACTGTAAAATAATAAAATAACTTACCTCTCCTGCTGCCACTCTCCCTGTCCTGGCTGTCTTCTCTTCTCAGGGAGTCAAGAGCGTAAAAAAGAAAAAAAGAAAACGAGGTTATCCCAACTCTATAAGGGGATCAACTGAATACCCCTGGAGAGAAGGAAAGACGGGCGCCAACAGGACTGTGATGATATAAAAAAGTAGGTCACTTAAAAGGAAGTAGGCAGCTTAAATCAGTGTAAACAGAGTTTAAACACTAAGTCATAATACAGAAAAAACAACAACAAAATCCGTAACCCGTGAGGTGAAGGAAACGACACCGGGAAGGAGAAGGATGAGCGCCAAATTTCCAATCTGTGATGTAGAATGCGAATATATATATATATAGAGGTAATCAATGGATAAAAACAGATAATAAATGATAAAAGCTTTAGAGCTTTTCCACTCACTTCACAAGGGGGGTCACCTCCAGGAGAAACTCAAGACACCCGGGGTGATGCCCCCCTGATCCGAGGTCGTTCGTAGAATAGTAGAGATCCAGGTAAGCGGACCAAATCTGCGGTGAAGATGGAAACAGCAGGCGGATCCTTTGCTTCATGAAAATCTCTCTTTATTGAGAATAAAACAAGCTCAACGCGTTTCGGGGTCCATATAAAATCCCCCCTTCTCAGGGCCCGCGTTGCAGTCACCTGACCTCCTGCAGCGTCAGGTCAGAGTGCGCTCTGTACGTCCTGACACTGCAGGCAGCCAGGACACAGCAGCATGGACCCTGAGAAGAGTGTTGTCGCAAATTCTACGACACAACTTCTTCTTTTGTGTGGCTCCAAATCAGTTAGAAATGTAAGTATGAGCTCATACAGCTTTCTCAATGAGACCAATACAGGCTGATATCATGGAAAATATGCCGATCTTTATTACAGTTACATACACTTATATAGGCAATATGAGGTAGACAAAAGGGTGGTCCTAGATGAAAGTTTATTGGCTCTGTGACAAAAAGGCAGTAGTTTACTAACTTTATTCCTTAGTTTGATTGGCACATTTGAAACTAGCAACTTAACTCCTCCTTTCTTTCACTAATGATCTTAGAACAAAGAAAATGTACACGAGGCTCCTAATTGATTTCTGCCATCTAGTGGAGACAAATGTGTACTACAGCAGAAAGAGTGAAATCAAAATCTTGTCTCTCACAAATCCCTCCTTTTTGCGGTAAATAGATACAAGATGAATAAGCAATGTGAGGTACTCTCCCAACGCCCTAAACGGCGAAGAGCTGGACTTTCCTTATTGCTTCAACAGGTCCCCCCAACTCCCTTTCGGGTTTGCCTTCATCTGGTTCTATTTATTCCGCAACTATCAACAAGATTTCATTTGTTTTAGGACGGAATCACGTTCCTCAAAGAGGTTCTCCAAATAATCTTTAGGTTTGTCAGTGTCATAATGCATGTACATGGTTGTTGCAGGTGTGGTTGAATTGAACATTTTAAAAACTATTTTTCTAAAACAAGGAATCACACAACACCCTATTAATGCCAATACCACAAATACTACCACCAGTGTCATTAACAGATTGGTTAACACACTAGACCAGTTCCCAAACCACTGTTCTAGCCATGAAGTAAATGGGTTTTTGATTCCAGAGTTTTCCTCTAGTTCATTCGATAAAGCAGTCAGTCCATTCAAAGCCTTTGTCATGCTTCCGTCAGGGGCAGTGTTGTTCGGAATAAAGGTGCAGCAGGAACTTCCAATCATCTTGCAGACGCCTCCTTTTTCCGCTAGGATCATGTCGAGGGCCAGTCGATTCTGTAACGCCATCACCGATGAAGAGCTCAGTTGTTCCGCTATTCCTTTTACTGCATCTCGGGTATAATTTACGAATCTCTGTTGATTATAGTACAAATAGTTAATCCAGCCTACATCTTTATTTATGCCAATTATGGGAAATATTGATTCGAAACCAGCAGCTATCTGGTTTCTAGCCTTGAATTCATCAGGAACTCCTCTAGGGACTCCTATAGCATCTATGTATACATGAGAATCAAAAGATGTAGGGAGTGACCTCCTTAGCCGTGACCGGACACTGGTTTGCTTACTGACTTGATCCCACTCAAGGGTCGAAAATAGAACAAATGGCATCAGCACCTTAATCAAGGTACATTGGCCAATCCATTCCATTCGTATCCTGGGTCGGAGCTTCATGTCTCCACACAACCACCAGATATCTGAATGTTGATAACCTTGGTGGACAAACCATTTGTCAGGGTAAGCATCAGAGTCACTACTTGTCTCATTTAGATAGATGTTATAGAAACAATATCCTGGAGGGAAAACACCAATGTCTTTGCCTGTATGGGTTACGATTGAAACAGGTATAATTTCCAGGGTATGGCGTTATACCGAAACCCATATGATCTTTATCATGAACAATAGGATAGAGTAATTCTAATGTCCTGCAGTGGGAGGTGTCATTACTGGGAATGGTTTCAGTGTACATCTTAAGGATGCACTTGAAACCCTCATGATCGGTAACCTCACTCAAAAGGAAAGGTATCGTACCCAAATGAGGTCGAGCTGCAGCACATGCTATGCAGTTGGATCGCTTCTGGGAAAGAACCGTATAGCGGATCTACTCTAGCCATACATTTGTGTCTGAAAACCCTGTCTCTAAGGCCATTTTGTCAATCATAGGTGAAGCTGTAGGAGATACAAATGCAATTGCACTCTGATTCCCTTGTATTAATATTGCTCTAAATACGGAATTTGGGACTTGATCTGACTGTGCATTTTCCCCTGTACAATATAAAATGAACAGTAAGACATGAAAAGATATTACGGCCCTTGCAGTCATTCCAGCACTTGAGGTTCTGGTACTTTTTTTGCAGTGAGATGCGTGGACCCAATTAGGCTTTCCTTCCAACTTGACAGCAGTGGCGGTGGTTAACAGTACTTGATGTGGACCCTCAAATCGTGGTTCTAGGACTTTCCGCACGTGTCGTTTCACCACTACCCAATCTCCTACTCCCTCTATGCTGTCTGGATCTGGAAGAGAAGCAAAAACTTGGGAATACACATTAGACAGTCTGTTTGTAAGACAGATAACGTACTTTGAAAGACTATTATGCTGCATCTGGAGTTGTTGTGGAAAATAGAGTCCTAATCTAGGGGCATTCCCAAAGAGTACTTCATATGGACTCAGGCCTTTCTTCTGGTTAGGTGTATACCGGATGGAGAAAAGTGCCAAGGGTAGACACTCTGTCCATGGCTTATTCCGTTCAGCCATGGCCTTCTGTATTTTTGATTTAATTGTGCCGTTGAGTCGCTCTACTCTACCGCTGCCTTGTGGGTGATACGCAGTATGGAAGGCTTGTTCAATACCCAGGGCTCCCATAATTTCACGCATGACCTCCCCTGTAAAGTGAGAACCTCGGTCACTCTCAATTGTCTCTGGGACCCCATACCGGCAAACTATCTCATTCAGAAGTTTCTTGGCTGTGTTTTGTGCAGTGGCTTTGGCCATAGGATAGGCTTTTGGCCACCCTGAAAACAGATCTACACATACCAAGACATATTCTCGGGTCCCCACTTTGGGTAGTTGGATGTAATCTATTTCCAGTCTTTGGAAGGGAAAATCGGGCCTGGGAGTGCGCCTCAAAGGTGTTTTTACCGTCCTTCCTATGTTGTGATGTGCACAAATCATACAAGCCTGAGTGAATTTGGCTGCAGTTACACTGAATCCTGGGGCATACCAGTGATTATTAACAAGAGCAGTCATCGCAGTTTTGGACAGGTGAGTATTCCCATGAGTGGCCTGGGCTGTGACTGGGAACAAGGCACGGGGCAAACACAGCTTTCCTCTAAGTTCCAATGTTCCTTTTGGGGTCATCACAGCTCCTTTTTCTAGCCATACTGCCTTTTCCTCTTTGGTTGCTTGAGACTGTAAGGTTTTAAATGTTTCATAGTTGACTGGCAGGGAAATTTGCTCTTGTACTGCTGCTATCCCTACAGGATCATCTCTGGGTTTCTGTGCAGCAGCTTTTGCTGCCAGATCAGCTTGATGATTTCCCCGAGCTTCAAGGGTTTTTCCTGACGAATGGCCTTTAATTTTCATAATGGCCACCCTCGTTGGCAACAGCAGAGCGTCCATTAGGGCTTTCACCCCTTTGCCATTTTTAATTGGCTTGCCATTTGCTGTAAGGAAGTCTCTAGCCTTCCAAATTGGACCATAATCATGGGTGATCCCAAAAGCATACCTGGAATCTAACATAGTAACATAGTACATAAGGCCGAAAAAAGACATTTGTCCATCCAGTTCGGCCTGTCATCCTACAAGTTGATCCAGAGGAAGGCAAAAAAAAAAACCCTGTGAGGTAGAAGCCAATTTTCCTCACTTTAGGGGAATAAAAATTCCTTCCCGACTCCAATCAGGCAATCAGAATAACTCCCTGGATCAACGACCCCTCTCTAGTAGCTATAGCCTGTAATATTATTACACTCCAGAAATACATCCAGGCCCCTCTTGAATTCCTTTATTGTACTCACCATCACCACCTCCTCAGGCAGAGAGTTCCATAGTCTCACTGCTCTTACCGTAAAGAACCCTTTTCTATGTTTGTGTACAAACCTTCTTTCCTCCAAACGCAGAGGATGTCCCCTCGTCACAGTCACAGTCCTGGGGATAAATAGATGATGGGATAGATCTCTGTACTGCCCCCTGATATATTTATACATAGTAATTAGATCTCCCCTCAGTCGTCTTTTTTCTAACGTGAATAACCCTAATTTTGATAATCTTTCAGGGTACTGTAGTTGCCCCATTCCAGTTATTACTTTGGTTGCCCTCCTCTGGACCCTCTCCAGCTCTGCTATGTCTGCCTTGTTTACAGGAGCCCAGAACTGTACACAGTACTCCATGTGTGGTCTGACCAGTGATTTGTAAAGTAGTAGGAATATGTTCTCATCACGGGCATCTATGCCCCTTTCGATGCAACCCATTATCTTATTAGACTTGGCAGCAGCTGCCTGACACTGTTTTTTGCAGCTTAGTTTGCTGTTTATTAAAATTCCTAGATCCTTTTCCATGTCAGTGTTACCGAGTGTTTTACCATTTAGTATGTACGGGTGACTTGCATTATTCCTTCCCATGTGCATAACTTTACATTTGTCAGTGTTAAACCTCATCTGCCACTTATCTGCCCAAGCCTCCAATCTATCCAGATCCCTCTGTAGTAGTATACTGTCCTCTTCAGTGTTAATTACTTTACACAGTTTAGTGTCATCTGCGAAAATTGATATTTTACTATGCAAGCCTTCTACAAGATCATTAATAAATATATTGAAGAGAATAGGGCCCAATACTGACCCCTGAGGTACTCCACTAGTGACAGTGACCCAATCTGAGTATGTACCGTTAATAACCACCCTCAGTTTTCTATCATTGAGCCAGTTACTTACCCACTTACAGTCATGTGAAAAAATTAGGACACCCTTTGAAAGCATGTGGTTTTTTGTAACATTTTTAATAAATGGTTATTTCATCTCCGTTTCAACAATACAGAGAGATTAAAGTAATCCAACTAAACAAAGAAAACTGAAGAAAAGTCTTTTCAAGATCTTCTGTAAATGTCATTCTACAAAAATGCCTATTCTAACTGAGGAAAAAGATAGGACACCCTCACATGTATTCCCTCTTAAATTGGCTCAGATCTCACACAGGTATATCACACCAGGTGCACATAATTAGTAGATCGTTACTCTGCATGTTGAATGAGGCTTGCCCTATTTAAACCTCAGACATTTAGTTTGGTGTGCTCCTGACTGTTGAAGTGAGAGTGAGCACCATGGTGAGAGCAAAAGAGCTGTCAGAGGACTTCAGAAAAAAGATTGTAGCAGCCTATGAGTCTGGGAAGGGATTTAAAAAGATCTCAAAAGATTTTGAAATCAGCCATTCCACTGTCTGGAAGATAGTCTACAAGTGGAGGGCTTTCAAAACAACTGCCAACATGCCCAGGACTGGTCGCCCCAGCAAGTTCACCCCAAGAGCAGACCGCAAGATGCTAAAAGAGGTATCCAAAAACCCTAAAGTGTCATCTCGAGAACTACAGCAGGCTCTGGCTACTGTTGATGTAGAAGTACATGCCTCTACAATCAGAAAGAGACTGTACAAGTTTAACTTGCATGGGAGGTGTGCAAGGAGGAAACCTTTGCTTTCCAAGAGAAACATCGAGGCCAGACTGACATTTGCCAGCGATAAAGTTGACAAAGACCAGGACTTCTGGAATAATGTTCTTTGGACAGATGAGTCCAAAATTGAATTATTTGGACACAACAGCAGAGGACATGTTTGGCGTAAACCAAACACAGCATTCCAAGAAAAGAACCTCATACCAACTGTGAAGCATGGAGGTGGAAGTGTCATGGTTTGGGGCTGCTTTGCTGCAGCAGGACCTGGTCAGCTCACCATCATAGAATCCACGATGAATTCTACTGTGTATCAGAAGGTGCTTGAAGAACATGTGAGACCATCAGTTAGAAAATTAAAGCTGAAGCGGAACTGGACCATGCAACATGACAATGACCCAAAACATACTAGTAAATCAACCAAAGATTGGCTGAAAAAGAAGAAATGGAGAGTCCTGGAATGGCCAAGTCAAAGTCCAGATTTGAATCCCATTGAGATGCTGTGGGGTGACTTGAAAAGGGCTGTACGTGCAAGAAACCCCTCAAACATCTCACAGCTGAAAAAGTTCTGCATTGAGGAGTGGGGTAAAATTTCCTCAGACCGATGTCGAAGACTGGTAGATGGCTACAAGAACCGTCTCACTGCAGTTATTTCAGCCAAAGGAGGTAACACTCGCTATTAGGGGCAAGGGTGTCCTATCTTTTTCCTCAGTTAGAATAGGCATTTTTGTAGAATGACATTTACAGAAGATCTTGAAAAGACTTTTCTTCAGTTTTCTTTGTTTAGTCGGATTACTTTAATCTCTCTGTATTGTTGAAACGGAGATGAAATAACCATTTATTAAAAATGTTACAAAAAACCACATGCTTTCAAAGGGTGTCCTAATTTTTTCACAAGACTGTACAGACGTTTTCTCCGAGTCCGAGCATTCTCATTTTATATACTAACCTTTTATGAGGTACAGTGTCAAATGCTTTGGAGAAGTCCAGATACACGACATCCATTGATTCGCCGCTGTCAAGTCTAGTACTTACCTCCTCATAGAAACTGATTAAATTAGTTTGACATGACCGATCCCTCACGAAGCCATGCTGATATGGCGTTATTTGCTTATTTCCGTTAAGATGCTCTAACATAGCATCTCTCAGAAAACCTTCAAACAGTTTACCCACAACAGATGTTAAACTTACCGGCCTATAGTTTCCAGGCTCTGTTTTTAGACCCTTTTTGAATATTGGCACCACATTTGCCATGCGCCAATCCTGTGGGACATTCCCTGTCAGTAAAGAGTCCGCAAATATCAGAAATAAGGGTCTGGCTATGACATTACTTAATTCCCTTAGGATACGGGGGTGTATGCCATCCGGTCCTGGCGATTTGTCTATTTTGATATTTTTAAGTCGCTGTTGTACTTCTTCCTGGGTCAGACAGGACACTTTTAATGGCGAATTTATTTCAGCATTCAGCATTTCATCTGACAGTTTATTTTCCTCAGTGAATACATTGGAGAAAAAAATATTTAACAGCTTTGCTTTCTCCTCGTCGCTCTCTGCGACTCCCCCCTCATTACTCTTTAAAGGGCCGACACCTTCAGATTTATACTTTTTAACATTTATATAATTGAAGAACATTTTAGGGTTAGTTTTACTCTCTTTGGCAATTAATCTCTCGGTCTCTAGTTTGGCCGCTTTTATTTGTTTTTTACATGTTCTGTTTTTTTCCTTATAGTTTTTCAGTGCTTCCGTGCTACCCTCCTGTTTTAGTGTTTTATATGCTTTCTTTTTGTCATTTATTGCTTTCTTTACAGTTCTATTTATCCACATTGGTTTCTTTTTGTTCCTTAACCTTTTATTCCCATACGGTATGTACCTCTCACAATGAGATTTTAGGATGTTTTTAAAGATATCCCATTTTTTGGCTGTATTTTTATTTTTGAGGACTTTGTCCCAGTTAGTTAGGCCTATGGCCTCTCTTAGTTGGCTAAATTTAGCTTTTTTGAAGTTTGGTATTTTTGTTCCTCCCTGTAGAAACTCTCTTTTGAATGATAATTGGAAGGTTATTACTTTATGGTCACTATTTCCCAGGTGTCCCCCAACCTGCACGTCTGTTGTTCTGTCAGGTCTATTGGTTAATATTAAGTCCAGTATGGCCGTCCCTCTAGTCGGGTCCTGAACCAGTTGGGAGAGATAATTGTCTTTGGTTATTGCCAAGAATCTGTTTCCTTTATGAGATATACAAGTTTCAGTTTCCCAGTCTATATCTGGGTAGTTGAAGTCCCCCATATAACCACCTCATTATGATTTGCCGCCTTGTCTATCTCGTTTAGTAGTAGATTTCCTGTGGACTCTGGTATATTAGGTGGTTTATAGTAGACTCCTATTAGTAATTTATTGTTGTTTTTAGCTCCATGTATCTCTACCCACAGTGACTCCACATGTTCATGTCCCTCACTTATATCTTCACGGAGTGTGGGCTTTAGACAAGACTTTACATAAAGGCAGACCCCTCCACCTCTCCGGTTTTGACGATCCTTTCTGAACAGACTGTAACCTTGTACATTAACTGCCCAGTCATAGCTATCATCCAGCCATGTCTCAGTTATTCCCACTATGTCATAGTCCTCCTCACACATCACTAATTCCAGTTCACCAGTTTTATTAGTCAGGCTTCTGTCATTAGTATACATACATATGAGAGGTTTATGTATATTTTTTACCCTACACCTTTCCTTCTGAACTGTTCTTGTCCCTCCTTCCATTTCTCCCCCAGTCCCACTAGCTTGCCCCCGGTCTCTATCTGCACTATCTTCCCCTTCTATAGTGTAATTACCCTCCCCCCCAGTCCCTAGTTTAAACACTCCTCCAACCTTCTAGCCATCTTCTTCCCCAACACAGCTGCCCCTTCCCCATTGAGGTGCAGCCCGTCCCTACGATAGAGCCTGTAGCCGACAGTGAAGTCAGCCCAGTTCTCCAGGAACCCAAACCCCTCCATCCTACACCAGTTCTTGAGCCACTTGTTAATTTCCCTAATCTCCCGCTGCCTTTCTTGTGTGGCCCGTGGTACCAGTAGTATTTCGGAAAATACTACCTTTGAGGTCCTTGCCCTAAGCTTTTGCCCTAAATCCCTGAAATCATTTTTAAGGACTCTCCACCTACCCCTAACTTTGTCATTGGTTCCGATATGGACCATGACCGCTGGATCTTCTCCAGCCCCTCCCAGTAATCTGTCAACCCGATCCGCGATATGTCGAACTCTAGCGCCAGGAAGACAGCACACTGTTCGGCGATCACGGTCTTTGTGACAGATTTCCCTATCTGTTCCCCTAATAATTGAGTCTCCCACTACCAGCACCTGTCTGGCCTGCCCTGCTCTCCTGGTCCCCTGCTTACCGGAGCTGACATTCCCCTGACTGGCAGAGGAAGTGTCCGGCTGCGGCAGTGCCGTCCCTGGACTGATATCCCCCTCATCTGCCAAACGTGAAAACTTGTTGGGGTGTGTCAGATCAGGGCTAGCCTCCCTGGCACTCTTCCCTCTACCCCGCTTTCTAACTATTACCCAGCTAGCTACCTCACTTTCCTCAGCCTCCTCTCTGTCACCCTCTCCCTCATCTACCCCAAAGAGTGCTTGCTCGGTGAGAAGCAAACTTTTTTGCAAATTGTCAATGCCTCTCATTGTTGCAACTTGCCCATTTAGAGACTCGATTAGCGATTCCAAACGGGTAATTTGCTCACATCTTGAACAAAGAAATTCACCCTGGAACAGCTGTTCCAGGACTGCATACATCATGCAAGATGTGCACTGGACTGCGTTGTCAATTGTGCAACACATACTAAATGGGGATTACACCACAAAAGCAAAAAATACAATACAATGTAGTAATAAGAAACTGGCTAATTGCAGTCCCCCACTGAAGTCCCTGAATCTAAAGTCACACACTTACACAACCACACTTAATCAACCACGCGTCGCGGTCAAACTCGCGTTATATATCTGCTTATATTAATATAAATGCAGCTCACTGCACCAGCCTGGTTTGCTTCCCCTCTGGAATCAAAAAGGCTGTGCTGTTCTTACTGCTGAGTTTTTAAAGTCTCCTAATTAGACAGCCACACCCTAATTAAACAGCCACACCCTAATTGCTCACCTGTGCAACCCCTGGAGAAGGAAAAAAAAGTGTTATCACAGCACAAAATACAGTCAAACACAGCCAAATACAGTCAAACACAGATGTTTGCAGTTTTTCCCTCCGCATACCTGCAGGCCTCTTCCAAAGCTTTAAGTTCAGCTTCCTGTGCAGACATGTGAGAGGGCAGTGATTCCACTTTGATCGTATTGTGCTAAATGACAACTGCATACCCAGTATAAAACTTCCCCTGGACACCATACCGCGATCCATCCACAAAGAGGTCTAAATCTGGGTTTTCTAAGGGAGTATCTACCACGTGATCAAACCCTGCTGTCTCTTGGGACATTAATTGGAGACAGTCGTGTTTATCTTCCAGGTCAGGAAGATATTCAGCTAGATGACTCATACTACTACTGGATTCAAAGTTGTGCACCTTTTGATGGTGACATTTGGTGGCATAAATAGTGCACATTCTAGTCTAAGGTGTCTGGCAGTGGACAGGTATTTAGACTGTACTTGTGTGAGAATGGCCGAGATGTCATGAGGGACAAAAACAGTAATTGGATAATTGAGTACAATCTCAGAGCTTTTGTCAAGCATGAGTTGTACGGCCACTACCGCACGGACACAAGGTGGCGCTCCTCTAGCCACTGGATCAAGTCTGGCAGAGTAATACGCCACTGGACGCTGTTGGCCAGCCCTAGCTTGTGTGAGAACAGCTGAAGCGTGGCCAAGACATTCAGTGCAATAAAGTCTGAAATATTTATTGTAGTCTGGTAGACCCAATGCTGGTGTGGAACTGATGACTAGTTTTAATGTATGAAAGTTCTCCACGGTCATATCTGTCAATGAAAAAGGAAGAGAGGTGAGACAATCATACAAGGGTTGCAAAAGAGCAGAGGCATTTCTGATCCAAGGCCTACAATATGAGACTAGACCCAAATAAATTCTCAGAGCCCCCACAGTAGTAGGCAAAGGAATTTGTTCAATTGCAGTTATACGGTCTGGGGTGAGATGTCTAATCCGAGCAGATATACAGTGCCCTAGAAAGGTGACCGTGGTGCAACAAAATTGAAGCTTCTTGTGGGAAGCTTTACAGCCATTTGCAGCCAGGAAAGTGAGAAGAGACACCGAAGTTTGTTTACACACCTCCTGTCCCGGGCAGCAAAGAAGTAAGTCATCTATATATTGGAGTAAGACAACTCCTTTAGATGGAATGGGCCAATCCGCTAAAACCTGGGCTAAGGCAGTACTGTACATACTGGGGGAATTATGGGCACCTTGTGGCAGGACCGTCCAGGTGTATTGCTTCCTGTCATGTGTGAAAGCAAAAATATATCTGCAATCCGGATGTAATGGAACTGAGAAAAATGCATTTGCAAGATCCACCACAGTGAAATGGGTAGCACTGTGGGGAATCTGTGCCAACAATGTATGTGGGTTTGGTACCACAGGGGTATTAAAAACTGTAGCTTCATTAACAGCCCTAAGATCATGTACCATTTTAAACTGCACTGGCTGACCTTTTCCCCCCCTTTTCTTAATGGGGTACAAGGGAGTGTTACATGGAGAGGTGGTTTCAATTAGTACCCCATTACTGACAAAATCATTTACTATTTTAGTGATGGCATTCGTTTGTTGTATACTGAGGGGATACTGTGCCTTTCGAGGTAAAGGAGCATCAGGTTTACGTTCTATCATCATTGGAGGGACAGATAAAAGGCCAACATCTGTAGGTTCGGAGGCCCACAGATGCGCAGGTACTTGTTGCAGCAGAAGGGACACGCCCTCTTCAGAGAGTGTAGACACGTACATGTGGAATGGATTATAGTCACAGGCTGCTAAGAGACATATATCCTCTTCTCCTAGTTTGCCTTGCAACTTCACAGTACAATCAGGAAGATATGTTATCTGCGCATATATTCTCTGCAACAGATCTGCTCCTAGCAAATTAACAGGGGCGGTGTCACTGACTAAGAGACGACTTAGCATTTGTTGGTTTGGAGCAAATGCAATTTGTATTGGCTTTGTGAGAGGAGTAGGAACCTTATTATCATCTACTCCTACACATGGAATACTATCCTTAGACATGAGGGATCTTTTTACGTGTTTGCTGTGAATAACTGTTTTGGCTGCTCCAGTGTCAATCAAAAAGGGGATGGGCTCCCCCCCATTGATTGCCAAGGAGACAACTGGGGTAGGCCCTAAGGTTTGAATTTTTAATAGGGGCACAGCATTTGACTCTGGATTGCCAACTCCCTATGGGCGTCGCACTTGAGGGGGCTGAACATTCTCCTCCTCTTCCTCCTCCCATGGGTTAGGAGATTGGAAATCCCGCATAAAGTGCCCCACCCTGCCACAGTTATAACATCTTAAGAGATACCTTGATTTCCTTCCCCCTTTTTGGGGAGAGGGAGGGTAAGCGGCGACACCCGCCTTAGGTCTTTTGTTCAATTCAGCTTCTACCCCCTTTGCTACTTGTAACAAAATGGAGGGCTGTATAGTTCTCCATTCAGGCCTAGCTGATACCAGACCCTTGCGAATGCTTTCCCTAAGACCATCCTCAAAAGCAGCACTCAAAACTCTCTCATGCATGTCTGAGGTGTACTCAAAGCCCAAATCCACCCATCTTTGCTGGAGTCTAGTGTAAAATTTCTCCACACTTTCCGTTTTATCCTGATGCATATCCGACAACGTAACAGACTGATCACCTAATCGCTTTCTCCCCCATTCCGTGAGCTTCACTATGTATTGCTCACCGGACAACAAAGTAGTATCATCTCCCTTATAAGATCCCACTGCAGAGGCTATAATATGAGAGAAGGAATCACCAGCTTTACACTGGACTAAATCTTCTAAATCCCTCCAGCAACATGAGAAAGCTTACCGTATCTTTGCTAACTCTCTACAGAACGGCATGGGTAAGTCCTCTGGATTGGGAATTCTACTCATCATGGCCAGTATCTCACTAGGGGACCAAGGGCGATACACAGGCTCATCAGGGATGTCATTTGGACCTCTGAGAGGAGCAGCTCCAGGGGTTAGGTACCTGGGTGTACGATAGGATAGATTAGGTCGAGGTGGATTTGGCGTAGATGATATAACAGGGGAAACTGGGTGCATCAGATTTTGCATATCCAACAATGATGTTGGATATCCCATACTTTCCTGTGATAGAAATCCACTCAAGTCTGAAATCGGATTTAAAGTGGGTGCATTCCTAGATTGAGTAGACTGGTCTGGAATATTTCTAGTAGGCATCATAGGGGCAATTACTGCAGGTACATTTTTAACTGATGGGACATACAATTGGGAAGGGTTATTTGCAGACATCACTGGATATAATCCAGTGCTGGGAACTATGATAGGAATCGTGTCCTGTCTTTGAGATCCACAAACAACACACATGTTACTCGTTTCTGCACACACACTCCCATCCTCCATAAGGAGGGGGCTGATGTTCTAAGGAAGGAGTTTTGGGGG
Organism: Bufo bufo; assembly: GCF_905171765.1. NCBI lineage: Eukaryota > Metazoa > Chordata > Amphibia > Anura > Bufonidae > Bufo > Bufo bufo. The sequence goes on from NC_053390.1 coordinate 235,743,584, forward strand.
ATGGGGAAGGGATGTAGGGAGCAGAAGGCACAGTGGGAGGTGATGATAAGAGCATTCCAGAACATGGTGTAGAGGAGGGGCTAACAGAAGAAGCAATAGCATTGTTTGATGAACCACAAGACCCAGGATTACTTTTTAAAGTTACAACAGATGTGGTGGGGGAAGGGTTGCCACATGGCAAACTCTCCTGTTCTTTGTTCCCTACCACACCCAAATCCTCCATCTTACTATACCAATATTGTCCATTCTTCTCAATTTCTTTCAACTTTCCATCAGTCACATCTGCAGACAACTTCCACCATAACTCTGCTTGCACCAGCCTATTATTATCTCTCAACCAACCTTTCTTTTCCTGCAATATATTTTTCCATAAACTTTCATCTAATCTTCCAGTTTCAGGCATACCAATTGCCTGCATGAACGATTTAACTTAGTTACTGAAACTTTTCCTTCTCTTTCTCTCATCAACTGAGCTGCTGTTAACATCTCCTCACTCTGTCCTACAACATTTGAATTTTCCATTATTGTGGTTACACTAAGATCAAACAATTGCTAATTATTATCGAGCCCGCTAACTTAAGCATAGTTGCACAAAGATCAAACGATATCCGATTACTATAAGTAATCGCTATCGAACCCACTAACTTAAGCGCAGTTTCACTTAGTTCAAATGATAATAATAGTATTGAGCCCAAAATCTCTCTTGTTGAAGACCCCTAGTCAATTCACCGAGATACAAAATCTTAATAACTTCCAATTGCCTATGACAATTGGTGTTAACCCTTTCCTCAAGATTCTCGGCAGAACTTGGCTGGGATCCAATTCTACGTCACAGGATATCCGACTCAGCTGTCTAACAACTTCCGTTTAGTTCCAGCATGTCCGACCACACAAAGAAGGAATATTTCAACAGGTTCTTTCTAACGGACAGATCAGCTATAATTTGAACCCTTATATCGCGATAACACCAATTCAACTCTTGAGAAAACACTTGGGCAAAATATGCCGATCTTTATTACAGTTACATACACTTATATAGGCAATATGAGGTAGACAAAAGGGTGGTCCTAGATGAAAGTTTATTGGCTCTGTGACAAAAAGGGAGTAGTTTACTAACTTTATTCCTGAGTTTGATTGGCACATTTGAAACTAGCAACTTAACTCCTCCTTTCTTTCACTAATGATCTTAGAACAAAGAAAATGTACACAAAACTCCTAATTGATTTCTGCCATCTAGTGGAGACAAATGTGTACTACAGCAGAAAGAGTGAAATCAAAATCTTGTCTCTCACAAGAGCGAGCAGGAGGAGGGGTAAGTACTGTACAGCGCTCACAGCGCTTCTCTCTTACTCCTCCTGCAGACTAGACATAATGGAAGTGCTCACTAGTATTCCCTTTATAAGATGCACTGCATCTTATAAAGGGAAAAGCAATGAGCGCTTCCATCTGTATTGATGAAAGCGCTCATTGCTACTGTTCTCGCACCCCCCTGAGAGCGCTGAGAGCCAGCACCCGGGGCGGACCCCACCCCCGCCCTCCCTTGGCTCTCCACTGGATGGGGTCTGTAGTGGGAGGAATTAAGAGCTGCTGAGGGGTGGAGATACAGCAGATGATGATCTTCTTACGATCTCTGCTCGTAGTTTTAATCTGCACAGGAAGGAGAGAAACTTGCTTCCTGGGGGACACATAGGTATAAGGACAGAATGTTAAGTCCTATATAAGTCACATTATTCAGTGACTGAATATGAAGATGTGAATTTCTGTATAAACTAAGCATCTAAAAATGTAACTTTATTAGTAAAGGAGGTTTAATATCTATGTGAAATGCAAGTCTGAAAAAAAACAAGTCATTTTTAGGATTTTATGCTTAAAGAACTTAAATCTACTCCTGCCAGGAGCTGAAGTAGATTTCTAGAGTAATGTGAACCAGTTTTCTGGTGCACATGTTGTTAAATGAGTCACCTACGGCCTGACTTCTCCAACCCACACCCAACCCGCTTATTGAAAACATGGTGAGGGTATTGGAAAAAAAAATAAAAACTGACAAAATATGTTACTTTTATATACCATAAAACTAGCAGAGCCATAATAAATCTCATTCTTTTCCAATGAGCTTATACACATGGCTGTTTTTCTCGTGCACAATCCCTCTGCTTGAAGTTAAAACGCAGCATGTTTCTGTTTTGCGTTTCTCATGCAGGACTTGGATCCATGAAGTTGATGGATCAGTGAAAAAAGCTAACACACACTAAAAGGCTGCCTGTTTCTCACGGGTGGTTGATAGAAGATGTTTTGTGCTATTCATCATTTTTTTTTTCATGTATGTGAAAAGCACATGAAAACTGATGATATCTGCATGGAAATATTGCAAGAACCTGTTTTAAATCATTTGTGTGCATGGGCCCTTATAGAAAAAGATAAGCAGTAGTGAAAGAATATCACTAATGGGCCATCTATTTTTATTTTGCACTGTACAATGCAGCTTAATTAACAAAGATTGAAGGCATCTGACAAATGTATATGAACACAGGGGTGAACATTTCTCAAACACCGGTCAATCTGCAGCCAAATCTTTGCTGCTTGGATAAGTGCTACTTATTCATTATAACCTTGGCTCCCATTCTGAGCTTTTCAGGAAGCTTTTACCTTTGCTTCACCTTCATTTCTCACCTTGGATGCTGCAGAGTTAATGCATATGTTTCATTTTTGGACTATTACAGCACAGGTGGTATAAATGGAGTTCAGTGAAATGTTACAGGAGATTAATTGTCTCTAATTCCAGCCTTGGTAACGAAGTAATGAAAGTGATGCAGATTGCACTTTGGCAGGAAAGCCAGTTGCCTATCAAAGCAGTGCGAGGTCAGTAATTAATTCGCTTGGGGGATTAGGATAAAGAGAAGAAATGCAAACCTGTAAAATGCTTCTTGCTGTGCCTGATATAATGTAGCAGGACCTTGGCTGATTTAGGGCATTGTTTTTCAATGGCAGGTATTATTCATGTCAACCTGAATGTCGCATAGAGTTGAGTTATGCCAGGCTTGCTGGTTATATTGCATGAATTTTCCATAAGCAGAAAAAAATACTAATTGCCTTTCCCTCTTCAGCAGTGTGTGCCGTCCAGATTCTGTCATCTCCTGGAGCAAGTAGCCGCATAGAAAGTATACAGAGTGACAGACTTTTAATCTAATTCCAACGCCAAGTCTTGATGACCGTAGAAAAGAAGAGATTTGTGAAAATATCAACACTTTATATTGGTACATAAAGCATTTTGATGCTCACTGCTTAAAAGTACAGTGTGTAAACATTCACACAAACTACACAATATATATCTGTCATAAAAACAATAAAATCCCCCCAAACGGGAAGTTTAAAGGAAAGTCTAATGAAAATAGAAGACTTCCCATCTATCATTAGGATTTGTTCAGTTAGCTGCATAACACATAAAGTGGTGACCTTATGTTTAGTTAAAAAAAAGTGTTAACTGCCAGTAAAATCCCTGCAATGGCTATGTGATACGGGAAGTGGGTCAGAAATAATTGATCGTTCTTAGGGCCTGTTCACATCTCGTTTTTGCTGTATGTGAATGTATACATTTAATTGATGTGCATGTGTTTCAGTATATTTGTGTCCCTTTTTTTAACAAAATAAGTCTACGTTTTTGTGAAACCTTTTTTTTTTTAAATACAGATTTGAAGTATATCAAAGTATCTGGATAAAGATACATTTATCAGATGATAAACATGTTGTCTTATGTTTACATCCATCTCCCATTCTCTTCAATATAAAAAAAAATAAAACAATATGCCTCTTTATATTTTTTTTGTTTGCAGGACAGAAAAGTGTGGAGTGCTGCGCTATTCTGTCCTATAAAAACAATGTACAGAAATGTAAAAGCACCATGTAATTCTACACTACGTTTGCCCTTTTAACGTATCTGAAACCATACGTTTATATAAGTTTTTTCTGTTTACAAATGTATCTGCTTGGCGTACAGCAAACATTAGATGTGAATAGCCCCTTCTTTGTTTCCAGTCACCATAAATTTATTGAATTCTGGGTTTCTGCTGTTTTATGCGACATGTGGCGAAACTGCTACAGGTCGTGATAAGTACGGATGTAGCACTCAAACTCTTAACTCAAATTTCTTAACTCATCTTGATATCTCGAAACAAAAGCCATTGAAAAGCAAAAGCAATTGAAGTTGTCCACTTAACACAAGTACTTTAGTTAACACGTCTAGTTAAGCATGTGTGTTAACCACAATAAATCTGTACTACTGTTATGGTGCTTTCACCAAAGCGAAGTCCAGGATAGGTACATGAATTAAGAGAAGGTGGACAGAAATTGCTGAACACGAATTGTCTGATTTAACAGTGGAGAGGCTTTAAGAATGCTGGTTGCAGTTGTCTCAGGTAAGCCTGAAAGCACTATGTTATACAACACAAAATAGAGGCTCAAATGACATGGGGTTCAACTGGGATTGGCTACTCTCAGTCCCACGAGGTCTCTCAGTCCCACGAGGTGCCTCCAAACCTTACACTATCTGGCATGCTCCAATGATTTCCCTACACTGAAACATCTGAGCTGACACTTCTCCAAGTCTCTCAAACTAGGCCAATCTGTCCCTGTCCCTTGCTTGCATAGACTCTTAAGTTTGTTACACTACCAGGGTACCACCACTTTACCCACAATAGCAGCCTCTATTGCAGCTTACGCTTTACTCACATCACCCTCTATTTGGTGGGAGACATCTCTTTCAAAAGCTCCAATCTTTCAGCTACGCCAACTGGTGGCATCACTGCAAGCAATTTGTAGCCACTAGGAGTCTCCTCCCTATGCTACCAACTCTGACATGTGACCAGTGAAGAACCACCATCATACTTTTGAACCCCTTAAACTTTTCCTCATTTTTTCACATTACACCAACAAAGTTAAATGTACTTTATTGGGATTTTATGTGATAGACCAACACAAACAAGAAAGTATATGTGAAGTGTGGTGTGCACTTGTATATAGTACCTTGCGTTAATACCTAATAAGGACCACCTTTCACTGCAATTACAGCTGCATGTCTTTTGGGCTATGTCTCTACCAGCTTTGGAAATCTAGAGGCTGAAATATTTTCCCATTCTTCTTTGCAAAATAGCTCAAGCTCAGTCAGATTGGATGGAGAGCATCTGTGAACAGCAATTTACAAGTAGTACCACAGATTCTCAATGGGATTTAGATCTCGACTTTGAATGGGCCATTCTAACACATGAATATGCTTTGATCTAAACCATTCCATAGTAGCTCTGACTGAATGTTTAGGGACATTGTCCTGCTGGAAGTTAAACCTCCACCACAGTTTCAAGTTATTTGCAGTCTCTATCAGATTTCCTCCAGTATTGCCCTGTATTTAGCTCCATCCATCTTCCCAGCTTCCCTGTCCCAGCCTAAAGAAAAGTATCCTCACAGCATGATGCTGCCACTACCATGTTTCACAGAGGGCATGGTGTGTTCAGGGTGATGTGCAGTGTTAGTCTTCAACCACACACAGCATTTTGAATTTAGGTCAAAAAGTTCAACTTTAGTCTCATCTGACCAGAGCACCGTCTTCCACATGTTTGCTGTTCCTTACATGACTTCTGGCAGACTTCAAGCGGGACTTATTATGGCTTGCTTTCAAACATGGCCTTCTTCTTGCCACTCTTCTATGAAGCACAGATTTGTGGAGTACTTGACTAATAGTTGTCTTTTGGACAGCTTCTCCCACCTGAGTTGTGGATTTCTCCAACTCTGCCAAAGTGACTATGGGCCGCTTGGAAGTTTCTCAAATTAGTGCTCTCCTTGCCTGGGGTCTCATTTTAGGTGGAAGGCCATGTGGTAGTTTTGCAGTTGTGCCATACTCCTATTTTCAGATGATGGATTGAACAGTGCTCTGTGAGATGTTCAGAGATTGTGATATTTTTTATAACCTAATCCTGCTTTACACTTCTCCACAACTTTATCCCTGTCCTGCCTGGTGTGTTCCTTGTTTTTCATGATGCTGTTTCATCATTAATGCTCTCTAATATACCTCTGATGCCTTTACAGAAGAGCTGTAGTTATACTGAAATAAATTACACACAGACTCTATTTACTAATTAAGTGGCTTCTGAAGACAATTGGTCACACTGGATTTTATTTAAGGGTATCTGTCACTAACTTACCTGTCTCGCACTGTTGGGTCAAGCCCCCGTGTCGCCTAGGCCATGCCCCTGGTGATGCCCTGCATAAGCCACGCCCCTAATGTGCAGTGTTAGCCATGCCCCCTGGTGATGTGACCGTTGAGTCACGCCCCCCGGTATTGTAAGCACACATGCTTGCTTGGGGTGATTAGTGTTATTTGTATCACCCGAGTATGGTGTGATGCGGGCTGAGTGACTGCTTAGCCTGCTTATCTCAGGATGGCTTTTATTTTGGTCCAATGGGGTGCCGAGTCTCTGGACCTATCTTGTTCTGATCCAGGGACTCATTGCTCTATTTAAAGCACCTGCTGGCAATACCCACTGCCATTTATAGGTTACCCCTTGCTGTGCTTTTGTTGCTAGTGTGTGTATTTGATTATTGCTATGGGATTTGACCTCGGCTTGACTTGAACCTCTCTCTCTGCTTAGCGATTTTGTATTCTGTTTTCCCGTCCGGTACTGACCCTTGGCTTGGCTACTTGAGAGAGACCTCCATCCCCTCTGTGATTTGGTATTGTATTGACCTCCCGGTTTTGACAGTTTTCTGCACGACCTTCCTCTGTATGTTTGTCTTGGTTCCAGTGTTTGAACAGGTCCCTGCGTTTTTTACCACGGGTGATTGGCTTGGCTCCCTACACTTACTAGTATAGGGACGGTCGACTATTTGTGGACTTGCCACTTAGGGCTTGCTCTGCAAGTAGGCAGGGTGCAAGTTAGGGCTCACCGTGTAAGTGTGTTTCCTTGTCTACGGTTATGACAGTATTAGAGTACAAGGGGCAAAATATGTGCACCACACTTTTTTCATAGATTTTTATTTAGTAATTTTGTGCTGGTCTATAACATAAAGTCCCGATAAAATACATTTAAGTTTGTGAGTGTAACAGGATTTTTTTTTTAAAAGATCAAGGGGTATGAATACTTTTTAAAGGCACTATGTATTTAAGAATATTCCAAAAAAGTTGGGACACTAAACAAATTGTGAATAAAAACTGAATTCAATGATGTGGAGATGGCAAATGTCAATATTTTATTTGCAATAGAACGTAGATGACAGATCAAACGTTTAATCCGAGTAAATGTATCATTTTAAAGGAAAAATACGTTGATTCCGATTTTCACGGTGTCAACAAATCCCAAAAAAGTTGGGACAAGTAGCAATAAGAGGCTGGAAAAAGTAAATTTGAGCATAACGAAGAGCTGGAAGACCAATTAACACTAATTAGGTCAATTGGCAACATGATTGGGTATAAAAAGAGCTTCTCAGAGTGGCAGCGTCTCTCAGAAGCCAAGATGTGTAGAGGATCACCAATTCCCACAATGTTGCGCAGAAAGATAGTGGAGCAATATCAGAAAGGTGTTACCCAGCAAAAAATTGCAAAGACTTTGCATCTATCATCATCAACTGTGCATAACATCATCTGAAGATTCAGAGAATCTGGAACAATCTCTGTGCGTAAGGGTCAAGGCCGTAAAAACCTACTGGATGCCCGTGATCTCCGGGCCCTTAAACGACACTGTACCACAAACAGGAATGCTACTGTAAAGGAAATCACAGAATGGGCTCAGGAATACTTCCAGAAACCATTGTCAGTGAACACAATCCACCATGCCATCCGCCGTTGCCAGCTGAAACTCTACAGTGCAAAGAAGAAGCCATTTCTAAGCAAGATCCACAAGCTCAGGCGTTTTCACTGGGCCAGGGATCATTTAAAATGGAGTGTGGCAAAATGGAAGACTGTTCTGTGGTCAGACGAGTCACGATTCGAAGTTCTTTTTGGAAATCTAGGACGCCATGTCATCCGGACCAAAGAGGACAAGGACAACCCAAGTTGTTATCAACGCTCAGTTCAGAAGCCTGCATCTCTGATGGTATGGGGTTGCATGAGTGCGTGTGGCATGGGCAGCTTGCATGTCTGGAAAGGCACCATCAATGCAGAAAAATATATTCAGGATCTAGAACAACATATGCTCCCATCCAGACGTCATCTCTTTCAGGGAAGACCTTGCATTTTTCAACAAGATAATGCCAGACCACATTCTACATCAATCACAACATCATGGCTGCGTAGGAGAAGGATCCGGGTACTGAAATGGCCAGTCTGCAGTCCAGATCTTTCACCTATAGAGAACATTTGGCGCATCATAAAGAGGAAGGTGCAACAAAGAAGGCCCAAGATGATTGAACAGTTAGAGGCCTGTATTAGACAAGAATGGGAGAGCATTCCTATTTCTAAACTTGAGAAACTGGTCTCCTCGGTCCCCAGACGTCTGTTGAGTGTTGTAAGAAGAAGGGGAGATGCCACACAGTGGTGAAAATGGCCTTGTCTCAACTTTTTGGGGATTTGTTGACACCATGAAATTCTGATTCAACATATTTTTCCCTTAAAATGGTACATTTTCTCAGTTTAAAATTTTGTTCCGTGATTTATGTTCTATTCTGAATAAAATATTAGAAGTTGGCACCTTCACATCATTGCATTCATTTTTTATTCACGATTTGTATAGTGTCCCAACTTTTTTGGAATCCGGTTTGTATATTTAAATATAATTCATAGACTCTAAAAGGTACAAAATAAAATATAATTTAAAAAGAAGCACTAGGTTACAGTAAATGGGATCCAGGAGGCTATTCAGGGTTCTTCCATTCAGGACTGTATATATAAATAAATATATATTTGTGGTCGGATCGGCTATCAGAAAGGGTTAGATAGGATGGGTACACCCATCTACAACAAGCAGTAGAATTGTGCCATAACTGCTGCGGTAGGGCAGCCTAAAGTGGGCCACCCTAGTATGAAGTGACTGTAAGATGGAGTGGGTGGGTGGGTGAAATCAGCTGAATCGGCGTCAGTCTGGACCCACAGGTGCCTATAAATAGCCTAGTAACCAGCCAGCCTGGGCTCACAGGTGCATGAAAGTAGCCTTGTAATGACCCTCCCCTCCCACAAATTCAGCAAACTTCTTTGCTTAACACTTGTGGTCGGATCGGCTATCAGAAAGGGTTAGATAGGATGGGTACACCCATCTACAACAAGCAGTAGAATTGTGCCATAACTGCTGCGGTAGGGCAGCCTAAAGTGGCCAAAAAGCGTAGACCTTAGTTTAGAGTAAAACATATACATACCATTACGACACCCGCTTTGCACTCAAAAGACACTACATGATGAAGGTGCGGAATATACCGTACATATCAGAGACTTCTATATATGTTACCTCTTTGTCACGTGCGACGGCACATTGCTCTTGAAGGTAGCTAAAGTTGATGCTTTTGAAAGAGTGGTCGGTAATCAGGAAACGATTTACTCCTATGTTGACAAACATATGAACATATTACGAGGAGGTCTGAATCCCGAGAGCTGCAGACTGAAACAATGGTGAATCTGATGGAAGGGCTTAAATTAAGTCCAACCATTCGCTAAGGGTCCTGCTTGGACACCAACTGTTACTGGTGGCAAATACTTCACCTATACTTATTCCCCAGGCGACCGCTTTAATTATTATTATTTTATAAAGGACCCAAAAGTTAGAAGATGGCGTATGCCGTTTAACTCTAGTAATGGATCAAGTGAAATGTGTAGACTCACCAGGCCTGGGGAACCATAAGCACGAATACATGGCTGGTTGAAATTAACGAGCTAATGTTGCCTGCACTGAGGAAAAAACATACCCACTATACTAGCAGTTGTGACAGGAAATAAGCTTAAAGTCATGATAACTATGTATGCTGCGCCTGTGATAGTGATAGGACTTGTGTCCGTAGACGTGACAGACTATATATATTGCGCCTTATTGTTGTACCTCCCACTTGAAGATGGACCGGTACAAGGTGCAACACCAACACCCTCAGCCCGAGTTTGAAGATGAAGTAAGCGTGCCTATAATGAAGACATAATGTACACACAATGCCTACTGCTATGACAGGACGAGCTTAAGGTCATGATAGACTACCTATGCTGCGCCTGTAGTCGTGCTAGGACTTATCGTGTCAGTAAACGTGACAGACTTCGTAAATCGCTTGTAGTCGTGACAGGACTTATTAGTCTGTAGTCGTGACAGACTTCGTAATTCGCCTGTAGTCGTGACAGGACTTATTAGTCTGTAGTCGTGACAGACTTCGTAAATCGCCTGTAGTCGTGACAGGACTTATTAGTCTGTAGTCGTGACAGACTTCGTAAATCGCCTGTAGTCGTGACAGGACTTATTAGTCTGTAGTCGTGACAGACTTCGTAAATCGCCTGTAGTCGTGACAGGACTTATTAGTCTGTAGTCGTGACAGACTTCGTAAATCGCCTGTAGTCGTGACAGGACTTATTATTCTGTAGTCGTGACAGACTTCGTAAATCGCCTGTAGTCGTGACAGGACTTATTATTCTGTAGTCGTGACAGACTTCGTAAATCGCCTGTAGTGGTGAGACAGGACTTAGTCTGTAGTCGTGACAGATTCGTAATCACCTGTAGTGGTGACCGGACTCCCTGTGGACGAACCTGATGCCACAGTATAGTTGTTTCCCTTTTTTTTTTTTTTTTTTAACAACCCCTTGAGAAGCGGAATTGTGAGACCCCAGGGTCATCTCCCTGGGAGAATAGGTCTATAATTCAAGAACCTAGAGAGATTAAATGTGAGAAAATGCGAACCCGGGAGAAGGTGATGTCCGAAAGGAAGGCTTGGGATGACTGCTTGAAAAGAAACAATGAAGACCCAACGACCTACAACAATAATGTGAGTGAGGTTCTAATGGAAAAGCCGCGCCTACGAGCCACCACGAGAAGAATTGTAACGCGAGCCACAGCTGACCGAGGCATGCGAGCGGCCTGAATGCAGAAAAGGCATGAACATACTGTGGCGGGACCACGCAGCCAACCTCGAATGGCGGAGTTGTGGGAGTAAAATGTAAACTGAAGACATGCGTGAGAGACTAATGGCGGAACCAAGCGCGAAAGGGACTAAAGCGCTAGAGGGACTAAAGACACTAATGGTGGAACCAAGCGCTAGAGGGACTAAAGACACTAATGGTGGAACCAAGCGCTAGAGGGACTAAAGACACTAATGGTGGAACCAAGCGCTAGAGGGACTAAAGACACTAATGGTGGAACCAAGCGCGAAAGGGGCCATGCGCAAGAGACACTAATGGCGGGGCCATGCGCAAGAGACACTAATGGCGGGGCCATGCGCAAGAGACACTAATGGCGGGGCCATGCGCAAGAGACACTAATGGCGGGGCCATGCGCAAGAGACACTAATGGCGGGGCCATGCGCAAGAGACACTAATGGCGGGGCCATGCGCAAGAGACACTAATGGCGGGGCCATGCGCAAGAGACACTAATGGCGGGGCCATGCGCAAGAGACACTAATGGCGGGGCCATGCGCGTCAAACTTAAACGGAGAAGCAATGCGTCAGAGACTCTAATGGCGTAGCCATGAATGCGAAACAAATGGCTTATTAAAACAAATGATTTATTATTATTATTTATTTTTAATATATATATATATATATATATTTTTTTTTTATCCACTTATGCAGCACCAGTATGACTTGGGGACTTGCATAACCATGACCCCCTTCGACAATAAACCTAGGACACTAGCAAGCTTATAACCATATCGTACCCCTAACAACATGAAGATCAGTCATAAGCCCCACAGAGCCATGAGGCTGAAGAGATCATCAGGCTCCCGAAGCCAAGACTGCACTCGATGACATTGCAGTGACGATAAGTAATTAAAATGTGAGCTAGACCTGATGGGATATGCATCGACGTTAGTGAACCGAACCACGTGCCTAAATAAAACATTAAACCAACCGTGAATAAACAGATGGGAGAAAAGCGCCAGAGGCATTACAGTTCGCTAAGAGAAGACCCTTATCGTGAAAACAAATGAACTACTTGTGAAACATAGTAGGAATCTTACTCCTATTAGCCCACTAACCGCTGAGGACTGCATGGTGAACTGGGGCAGGAGGCCAATCCGAGTGAATGCGAACCAGAAGTAAAGGAGACCAGTCTGAGTGAATGCGAACCAGGACTAAAGAACAGGACACTTTTTTTTTTTTTCCTGCTGAAGTGAACAGAAAAAGTAGGCCTATAACATAACCACCAGTGAGGAAAGAAACGTAAACCTGAAAGAAAGCAGCTATGTTTATCGGGAGAACGGTATCAGAGCGGTGCACTGACTGCCCTAGAGAAAATACTCAGTAACCATGATGTAGCAACGAAAAGGAAAATGCAGCTTTAAGTGGAAGCCGAATATGCAGCAACTGATGTAAGAACAGGTGGGTGAATGCAGCTCTGGATGTGAGTAGTGCCTAAAAACATGGTATGGGCCCAGCTCTGAGCATGAAGAGCAAGGTATAACGCAGCTGTATGAATGCAACCTGAAGTGACAGGGTATTGATGTGATGCAACAGCAACTCAAACGCAGCTCTAGTAGTAAATGGAGTATAACATTGTTAATGCAGACACATGGACGTGGCTTTTGAAGGTAACGAACCTAACCATGATCATTCGACCATTAGCGCCTCGCCCCAGAGCGCTACAAGTCCCCCATGGTGTATCCAAGTCCAATCCTATCGTGAATGCTAGTACTCGCCTGGCACCCTCTGCCATTACCCAGGTGCGAATGAAATCTCCACATAATGCTGTAGGTTTTTTTTTTTTTTTTTTTTTTTAAAAGGACATCACCACCACCCAAGAAAACATAAATGCGTTTTGAACGTAAACCCTGATGCAATGCCAATTAATCAACATATAGTGCACCTATGACCTAGCACAAAACCGCTGACACATGCGTGCCCATAACATACGGTTTATAGATTAAACACACTTCCATACAAGAGCATCAGAACTCAAATACAGGCAGCTAGACCGATCTGCTTGAGTACCCATATACAGACCACTGATATACAAACCCCCACACCTAGCATGTCTGGCGTTAACTGCGGATGTGCCCCCACATGTAAAACAGGTAACAGAAACCCCACACTTTTTTTTTTTTTAAGCAGATATCAAAACGTAAGCCTGAAAAGAAAGCGGCTATCTTTATTGGAAGAGCAGTATCAGAGCGGTGTGCTGATAGCCCTAGTAAGAATACTGAGTAACCATTATGTAGCAATGAAAAGAAATGCAGCTTTAAGTGGAAGCAGAGTATAACACATGATGTAAGAACAAGTGGGTGAATGCAGCTCTGGATGTGAGTGGTGCCTAAAAACATGGTATGGGCACAGCTCTGTGTATGAATATGAGGAGCATGGTATAGAGCAGCCATATGAATGCAATCTGAAAGTGAGCAGAGTATTAATGTAATGCAACAGCGGACGTATGAACGCAGCTCTAGTAGTGAACGGTGTATAGGACAAAATGTAAATGCAGACACACGGACGTAGCTTTGAAGGTAACAATCCTAACCACGATCATTTGACCATTGAAGCCCAACCCCCTTTGCCCCAGAGCGCTACAAGTCACGGACCGTGTAACCAAGTCCAATCCTACCGTGAATGCCAGCACTTGCCTGGCACCTTCTGCCATTGCCCAGGCGCAACCGAACCTCCACATGATGCTGCAGGTGTTTTTTTTTTTTTTTTTTTTTTTAAATCAGCGACCATTGATCCATATTTACCATCACTTAAACCCAGCACGCGTAGCTTGAACCAACTGCAGACACGCGCCCCGCATGTAAACCAGGTATCAGAAAACATACAACCATGCCCACTCTAAGCACATGCTACCCCAATAACTGTATGCAATGGCCCCACTAGGCCTCTGAATAGCCAGACAAACAATACAAACAACCATGGTTTGACCATTAGCGCCCATACTCTGCTGTATCCCAGAGCGCTAACATATCGCGGGCCGCAGCGTGGGTCCCGTACAACCAATTCCGATCCTACCATGGATACCAGCGCCCTCCTGCCGTCGCCCAGCCGTAAGGAGCCTCCACACCATGCTGCTGAATCGGCGTCAGTCTGGACCCACAGGTGCCTATAAATAGCCTAGTAACCAGCCAGCCTGGGCTCACAGGTGCATGAAAGTAGCCTTGTAATGACCCTCCCCTCCCACAAATTCAGCAAACTTCTTTGCTTAACACATATATATATATATATATATATATATATATATATATATATTTGTGGTCATGGCTACGGCCAAGAGATGTCCGAAGAACCCTGGGGAGAGAAACAATGGGAACAACCTAACCCAGCTAGGCGTATCTTAACTAACCTGACTAAATGGCTGTTGTGTGCCCTAAGCCATGATCGAGGGTAGGCCTATAAGTGGGCAAAAACCAAGCCAAGTAGGGTAGGAAAAGAACTCGAATGGCATGTGGAAACTGATCCCCAAGCCAACTGCAAGGCGTCAGGGATCTAGAGCGAAAATTTGGGGTGTGTGAGGCAAGGCCTTAGTAGTTAGTAAACGTAAACCTGAATAACGTAAACAGGCAACAGACATTAGTGGTTAGTAAATGTAAGCCTGAATAACGTAAACAGGCAACAGTGACCAATTAACGTAAGCGTGAATAACGTGAACAGGTAGCAGACATTAGAAGTTAGTAAACGTGAGCCTGAATAGCGTAAACAAGCGACAGACATTAGAAGTTAGTAACGTAAGCCTGAATAACGCAAACAGGCAACAGACATTAGTAATTAATGAACGTGAGCCTGAATAACGTAAACAGGCAACAGACCTTGGTTAATAGCAAACGTAAGCGTAAATAACGTAAACAGGCAACAGACATCAGAAGTTAGTGAACGTAAGCCTGAATAACATAAACAGGCAACGGATATTGGAAGTTAGTAAACGTAAGCCTGAATAACGTAAACAGGCAACAGATATTGGTAGTTAGTAAACGAAAGCCTGAATAACGTAAACAGGCAACAGTAATCAATTAACGTAGGCCTGAATAATGAAAATAGGCAACAGACATTAGAAGTTAGTAAACGTAAGCCTGAATAACGCAAACAGGCAACAGACATTAGTAATTAATAAACATAAGCCTGAATAACGTAAACAGGCAACAGATATTGGAAGTTAGTAAACGTAAGCCTGAATAACGTAAACAGGCAACAGATATTGGTAGTTGGTAAACGTAAACCTGAATAACGTAAACAGGCAACAGACCTTAGTAGTTAGCAAACGTAAGCCTGAATAGCGTAAAACAGGCAATTGACATTGGTAGTTAGTAAACGTAAGTCTGAATAACGTAAACAGGCGACAGATATCAATCAACATGGGCCTGAATAAAAGACAGGCGACAGAACAATACTGATTAATAAACGTGAGCCTGAAACGTAACAGGCAACAGACATGATGATTGATACCGTAGGCCAGAATAACGTAAACCAACGACAGACATTGAATAATAAACGTAGACCTGAATAACATAAACAGGCGACAGTCATTGGGAATTACTAAACGTAAGCCTGAATAACGTGAACAGGCAACAGACATTGGTAGTTAGTAAGCCTAAGCCTGAATAACGTAAGCAGGCGACAGATATCAATGATGGATGAACGTAGGCCTGAATAACGTAAACAGGCAACAGATATTGGTAGTTGGTAACATAAACCCGAATAACGTAAACAGGCAACAGACAGTAGTTAGCAAACATAAACCTGAATAACGTAAACAGGCAACAGACATTGGTAGTTAGTAAACGTAAGCCTGAATAACGTAAACAGGCAACAGACATTAGTAGTTAGCAAACGTAAGCCTGAATAACGTAAACAGGCGACAGATATCAATCAACGTGGGCCTGAATAAAATAGACAGGCGACAGAACAATACTGATTAATGAATGTGAGGCTGAAACGTGACAGGCAACAGACATGATGATTGATACCGTAGGCCAGAATAACGTAAACCGGCGACAGACATTGAATAATAAACGTGGACCTGAATAACGTAAACAGGCAACAGACATTGGTAGTTGGTAAACGTAAGCCTGAATAACCTAAGCAGGCAACAGATATCAATGATCGATGAACAGGCAACAGACATTAGTAGTTAGCAAACGTAAGCCTGAATAACATAAACAGGCAACAGACATTGGTAGTTAGTAAACTTAAGCCTGAATAACGTAAACAGGCAACAGACATTGGTAGTTAGTAAACGTAAGCCTGAATAGCGTAAACAGGCAATGGTAATCAATTAACGTAAGCCTGAATAATGTAAATAGGCAACATACATTAGAAGTTAGTGAACGTAAGCCTAAATAATGCAAACAGGCAACAGACATTAGTAATTAAATAAATGTAAGCCTGAATAACGTAAACAGGCAACGGACATTAAATAATAAACGTATGCCTGAATAGAGAAAACAGGCAGCAGATATCAATGACCAATGAACGCAGCCTGTAAGACGTAAACAGGTGACAGACATTAATGATTGATAAATGTAAACCTGAATAAACAACCGGGCAAGAGACATTGGACGGTGTGATGAGCGTGAGCCTAACAACGTGACAGGCGGCAACATTGATAATTTGAAAACATGAGCCGGATGAATCTACCAAGTGATGAGAACTGATCAACCGTGAGGGGAAAGAAGACGACCCTCGCCAGAAACCTCGAGTGTAAAAATATATATTTTTTAAATTAAATTTTCTTTATTTTTTCTTTATTTTAATTTTTTTTATTTTATTTTAATTTTTTTTTTATATTTATTTTTTTAAGGCGACTGTACTCACTTTCACGGACTGCCAGACTGCTGCCTCCGGCAGTGGCAAAACAATGTTATTGAGCCCTAGTGCCTGCTCCAACTTGAGACCGACTGCAGACTAAAGTACCTGTAATTTCTGCTGGCCAGAGGATGATGGTCACTGGCTGGACTGGAGCGGTACCTGGGGAGCCCTGAAGCTGGTTGCTCCTGCAGCCCTCGTATCGACAAGGGCCACGAGGGGAGCGGCGCCGGTCTGAGTACCGTAAATGCAGGAACGGGGAGCGGGGGATCTGGGATCTGGAACGGCGGGTTCTAGAGCGAGAGTGCCGGGTCTGGAGCAGGAACGGCTGGGACTGGAGCAGGAGTGGGATTGGCCTCGACTCTCGGAGGAGTTGCCATGGCGGCGGCGGGGGGGGGTGGTGGAGAGGAGAAAGCAGCTGCCTGGAGAACGGCGGCGTCTGCCGGGAAAGCGGTACGGGGGCGTGGAGTGCGAACTGCTCCTGAAAGAGATCGGGAAGTTTGGGGAAAAGCCGTGACACATCGGTGTCCGGTGCATGACCGACTCGGGGCAACATATCAAGCACTTTGTAGCAGCGCCGCGCGTCACAGGCCCTACGACGTGACGTCATCACGCCCAACGCCATCTTACCTGTATTTCCCCCTTTTTTTTTTTTATTGTGAAAACTAAAATCCAGACGCGGAAAGAAGACAAATTTTATTTGCTAATCATGACCGTTCACCAATACATAAAAAGTGAATAGTAAAACACCCTTATACCTAGTAGGAACTCACTCTTATTGAATTATTGGCTTCAGCTGAAGTAAATCAAAGCAGATTGTTTTGCCTAGCAAAGGCAAGGAGACTAAGCTGAGTGAATACGAACCGAGGCATGAATGCAACAGTAACACAAAAACCAGTTTTTTTTGTAACAGAACCGCTCTCCAGTATAATAGCTATGCTTTAACAGAACTGTTGCTATCCCTCCATTATTCCTCCTGGCAATGCTGGTACAACATGGCAGCTGAGTGCCAGACAGACGGATCCAAGGGAGCATAGCCGGTGGGGTAGAGAAAGCTGGAGACAGACACCCCGTGACTGCGACAATAGAAGCGGTGAACGAGAGACCAGGGTGGCGAACTAACAGACAGACGAAACAGCCACACCGTGCGAGACCGTGAGTGTGCCGCACGTGCAAGGAAGCCTATGGCGTAGTCGCGAGTGCAGGTAAGGAAAGCGCAAGGCAGGGAGGGAGATCAGAATGATCCGTGTACTTGAGAGCTGCGGGAGCCCTACCCGAATAGCAAGCCCAGAGCGGCGGTTGTCCTTGAGCCCGAGTTGCGCTTACCGTAAGAAACTTTGGCTGGCTCAGGGCACCGTGGCCCATGCATACTTACGAGTCGAGCACACTTCAGCGTAGCTGCTGTTGGTGTGAGCTGCTTGGGGCAGGGATGAAAACACGCCCCCCCCCTCCTTGCACCTGAGAACGCACGCCTGTGAGTGAGGCTGTGGCTCGTATATGAAGAGCCTCGCCCCTCCGACAAATGCAGGCTGACAAATCAGCCTTACCAACATACATATATATTTGGAACTAGAAGTAGCAGCACACCACTATATGCACTAAGACACAAGTAAACAGTGAATGTGTGAAAAAAGTTAAATGCATTATTTGTTGAAGCTCTTAAAGGGGTTGTCCGGGATCAAACTTATTTTTTTTAAAACATCTTACTCACCTTTAGTAGCCAAGTCTATGTTCCCAAGGTGGTTTGAGGTATCTTTTACACTGGAGCATGGCTCCTACAGTACTGAACAGATTGTTTGCATATCTGTTTATCTGTTCCTTCACTTCCTGCCGCACTGCATTGTGGGTCCCAATGCAGGGTGGCATCTGCTGATTTCTCCTGTCTAACATCATGTCCCTGCACCCGCCCCCCTCATACATATTCATGCATCCTGCACAGCCTCCACTCCTCCTTCGATCCGCCCCCCTCGTACATATTCATCCTCCTGCCTCATATTCCTCCTCCATATGTACGCCCATAAACTCCTCCTTGCTCTATCTCTGGCATCTGTCATGTGCTCAGTGTTTGCAGAGCAGAGAGACAACCGGACACCGTCACACTTTAAGGGGCACGCTCCCACATGTATCCATAAACATACCTGACATCATCACACTATAAGGGACACGTTCCCACATGTATCCATAAACATACCGGACACCGTCACACTATAAGGGGAACGCTCCCAAATATATCCATAAACATACCTGACAGCGTCACACTGTAAGGGGCACGCTCCCATATGTATCCATAAACATACAGAACAGCATCACACTGTAAGGGGCACGCTCCCACATGTATCCATAAACATACCGGACACCGTCACACTGTAAGGGGCACGCTCCAACATGTATCCATAAACATACCTGACGGCATCACACTGTAAGGGGCACGCTCCCACATGTATCCATAAACATACCGGACACCATCACACTGTAAGGGGCACGCTCCCACATGTCTCCATAAACATACCTTCGGCATCACACTGTAAGGGGCACGCTCCTATATATATAAACATATTTCAAAGTAAACCTTATATACTGACCTGGCAATCAGTTGAAATCGATGTATAACCACAGGAAAGTGAAATTCACACAGTGCAACTCCAAAAGTAGAATGTGCAAAAAAGATTCAGTCCAAAACAGAAGTACAGGGCTAAAAACTATTTTTTTCAACTAGACAAAAGTAGCTTCATTACATAAATAGGATTATCAGTTTATTTCAAATCAACGAAAAAAAAAGCACACTGATTACACTAATATTATTACCTTTTCTTTCAACTGAGCCATTGTTTCATTATCTTTTTTTTTTTTATACAATCAACATGCCATTGTCTAAATGCAATATATGCAATCAGCATGGCCATGTAATCCTGTGGTGCTCTGGTGAAAGTAATTCCTCCTTTCTAAAGCATTCTGCCCCTTTAGCAAGTAATTCAGATGGAAGGAGTTTTCTATGCTAACAAGCATAGTGATCTGCCTCCATTCATTGTAATGCTGAATGCCCAGTGACGTCACCGAACTGGGGGGCGTGGCTTAGCGCGATGACGGCGGGACAAGTTACCGCCCCTCCAACCTCTCTGCATAATTATCTAGACTGCCAGTGACGTCACCGGGCTCCCTGAGCAGAGGAAGAGGAGGCTTTGTTCACCTGCCAGGGACCCGGTACGTCACTGAAAATAAGAAAACACTCACTTCCGGACAATAATTATCATGAGGAAAACAGGGCTTGAGCAATATGTTCTAAAGGTAACACATGCATGTTTGTAATGTTTATGTTATTAGATTACCATTAGACAAATGTCCCCAATCCCGTACAAACCCTTTAAGGCATTATTGATCAAAAATATTTCAGGCCCATCTACCCACGACAAGGTGGCTTGTTGGCATGTGTTGATGGCTAGCAATGGTCAGCCATAGGATTAGAAGACAGGTTCTGTATTGAGCCATATCTCTGTATTTAAATAACCTGATCAAGTACAGTGGTTTGTTTGCATCATCCCTGTAATCCAACATGCAGGGCACACTGGCTAAAGTATAACATACTGTAAATCTATGCCAGCTCATGTACAGTGTGTGGTCCTCATCAGGTTAATTTAGTTTAATTTAAGCTTTAAGCGGGCAGGATAAATTTAGAAAAATTGATTTAATTTAAAGGAGTTCCTCTAAAGTACTATGAATTATGAGTAATGTGTGACATTTTGCATTAGACTCATCTGATGAATAACCTTTTGTTAGCGAATTGGCAGTAAAAATTATAATAAGTTCTCAATCCTACTGTCATAATGAGGATTTAATGAAAATAGCATAAGTATTAGTCTCTTACATTTTCACCAATGTCGTCCATGCTCAGTAAATTCAGCATTTATGCTGTTAAGTTTTTGAATCATTATAATTCCCCATGGAAGAGGACTACTCCATGTACAGTCGTGGTCAAAAGTTTTGAGAATGACACAAATATTAGTTTTCACAAAGTTTGCTGCAAAACTGCTTTTAGATCTTTGCTTCAGTTGTTTCTGTGATGTAGTGAAATATAATTACACGCACTTCATACGTTTCAAAGGCTTTTATCGACAATTACATGACATTTATGCAAAGAGTCAGTATTTGCAGTGTTGGCCCTTCTTTTTCAGGACCTCTGCAATTCGACTGGGCATGCTCTCAATCAACTTCTGGGCCAATTCCTGACTGATAGCAACCCATTCTTTCATAATCACTTCTTAGAGTTTGTCAGAATTAGTGGGTTTTTGTTTGTCCACCCGCCTCTTGAGGATTGACCACAAGTTCTCAATAGGATTAAGATCTGCGGAGTTTCCAGGCCATGGACCCAAAATGTCAATGTTTTGGTCCCCGAGCCACTTAGTTATCACCTTTGCCTTATGGCACGGTGCTCCATCGTGCTGGAAAATGCATTGTTCTTCACCAAACTGTTGTTGGATTGTTGGAAGAAGTTGCTGTTGGAGGGTGTTTTGGTACCATTCTTTATTCATGGCTGTGTTTTTGGGCAAAATTGTGAGTGAGGTCACTCCCTTGGATGAGAAGCAACCCCACACATGAATGGTCTCAGGATGCTTTACTGTTGGCATGACACAGGACTGATGGTAGCGCTCACCTTTTCTTCTCCGGACAAGCCTTTTTCCAGATGCTCCAAACAATCAGAAAGAGGCTTCATCAAAGAATATGACTTTTCCCCAGTCCTCAGCAGTCCATTCACCAAACTTTCTGCAGAAGATCAATCTGTCCCTGATGTTTTTTTTGGAGAGAAGTGGCTTCTTTGCTGCCCTTCTTGACACCAGGCCATCTTCCAAAAGTCTTCGCCTCACTGTGCGTGCAGATGCGCTCACACCTGCCTGCTGCCATTCCTGAGCAAGCTCTGCACTGGTGGCACTCCGATCCCGCAGCTGAATCCTCTTTAGGAGACGATCCTGGCGCTTGCTGGACTTTCTTGGACGCCCTAAAGCCTTCTTAACAAGAATTGAACCTCTTTTCTTGAAGTTCTTGATGATCCTATAAATTGTTGATTGAGGTGCAATCTTAGTAGCCACAATATCCTTGCCTGTGAAGCCATTTTTATGCAACACAATGATGGCTGCACGCGTTTCTTTGCAGGTCACCATGGTTAACAATGGAAGAACAATGATTTCAAGCATCACCCTCCTTTTAACATATCAAGTCTGCCATTTTAACCCAATCAGCCTGACATAATGATCTCCATCCTTGTGCTCGTCAACATTCTCACCTGAGTTAACAAGACGATTACTGAAATGATCTCAGCAGGTCCTTTAATGACAGCAATAAAATGCAGTGGAAAGTTTTTTTGGGGATTAAGTAAATTTTCATGGCAAAGAAGGACTATGCAATTCATTTGATCATTTTTCATAACATTCTGGAGTTTATGCAAATTGCTATTATAAAAACTTAACCACTTGCCATCTGGGCCATTAGCCCCCTTCCTGACCAGGCCTAATTTTGCAAAACTGACATATCTCACTTTATGTGGTAATAACTTTGGAACGCCTTTGCTTATCCAAGTCATTCAGAGATAGTTTTTTTCGTGACACATTGTACTTCATGATAGTCATACATTTGAGTCAAAATATTTCACCTTTATTTATGAAAAAATCCCAAATTTACCAAAAATTTTGAAAAATTCGCAATTTTCTAAATTTCAATTTCTCTGCCTTTAAAACAGAAAGTGATACCTCATAAAATATTTATTACTTAACATTCCCCATATGTCTACTTTATGTTGGAATCATTTTGGAAATGTCATTTTATTTTTTTAGGACGTCAGAAGGCTTAGAAGTTTAGAAGCAATTCTTCCAATTTTTAAGAAAATTGCCAAAACCCACTTTTTAAGGATCAGTTCAGGTCTGAAGTCACTTTGTGGGGCCTACATAGTGGATACCCCCATAAATGACCCCATTGTAGAAACTACACCCCTCAAGGTATTCAAAACCGATTTTACAAACTTTGGTAACCCTTTAGGCGTTCCACAAGAATTAAAGGAAAATGGAGATCAAATTTTAAAATTTCACTTTTTTGGCAGATTTTCCATTTTAATCAATTTTTTTCTTTAACACATCGATGGTTAAAGGCCAAACAAAACTCTATATTTATTACTTAGATTCTGCGGTTTACAGAAACACCCCACATGTGGTCATAAACTGCTCTATGGCACACGGCAGGGCACAGAAGAAAAGGAACTCCACATGGTTTTTAGATGCTATGTCCCATTTGAAGCCCCCTGATGCACCCTTACAGTAGAAACTCCCAAGAAGTGATCCCATTTTGGAAACTAGGGGATAAGGTGCCAGGTTGATTGCTACTATTTTTGGGTACATATGATTTTTTGATCATTCATTATAACACTTTATGGGGCAAGGTGACCAAAAAATTGGTTGTTTTAGCACAGTTTATATTTATTTATTTTTACAGCATTCACCTGAGGGGTTCAGTCAAGTGACATTTTTATAGAGCAGATTGTTACGGACGTGGCGATGCCTAATATGTATACTTTTTCTTATTTATTAAAGTTTTACACAATAATAGCATTTTTGAAACAAAAAAATTATGTTTTAATGTGTCCATGTTCTGAGAGCTATAGTTTTTTTTATTTTTTTAGAGATTTTCTTATGTAGGGTCTCATTTTTTGCGGGATGAGGTGACTGTTTTATTGGTACCATTTTGTGGGACATACGCATTTTTGATCACTTGGTGTTGCACCTTTTGTGATGTAAGGTGACAAAAATTTCTTGTTTTGACACCGTTTTTTTTTTTTTTTTTACGGTGTTCACCCGAGGGGTTAGGTCATGTGATATTTTTATAGAGACGGTCTATACGGATGCGGCAATACCAAATATGTCTATTTTATTTTATTTTTTCTATTTTTAACATTTTTTTTTATTTCTTACTTGGCCAATTTCTTTTTTTACATGTGAAACCTTTTTTCTATTTTATTTTTTCAACCCTTTATTTTTATTTTTTTTATTTTACACTTTTCGTCCCCCATAAGGTCATACAAGACCTCTGGGGGACATTTACTTCACTTTTTCTTTTTTTTTTTTCACTGTTGATTTCTCCTGTAACTGGGGCTGACATAGTAGCCCCAGTTACAGAAGAAATGCACCCCCCAGAGAGGCTGTACAGCATAATTCTGCGCTGTACAGCCTCAGTGCAGGGCTGATCGAGGTCTCTGAAAGACCTCACACAGCCCCTGCACTCT
This sequence comes from Bufo bufo, assembly GCF_905171765.1. Classification (NCBI taxonomy): domain Eukaryota; kingdom Metazoa; phylum Chordata; class Amphibia; order Anura; family Bufonidae; genus Bufo; species Bufo bufo. The sequence continues at coordinate 235,767,728 of NC_053390.1, forward strand.
CCGGTCACGGCGGTCACATGACCGCCGGGCCGGAACAGGAAGCGCATAGCGCTTCCTGCTCTGCATACACAGCACTCGGTGAGCGCTGTGTATGCAGCGATCCAGAAGGCAGGGACACCTGGGAACTGTCCCTGCCTTCTCTCTGGGTTGCCCTGCTGTCACTGACAGCGGGCAACCCGATCAGCAGCTGCACGATTAGCGTGCAGCTGCACTTTCTGAACGGACGTTTTAAAACGTCAGTTCAGAAATAGAGAACCACCTCCCGGACGTTTATAGTCTATGGGCGAACGGGAGGTGGTTAAGCAGCAACTTTTCCAATTTCCAATATTTATGTAATTCTCAAAACTTTTGGCCACGACTGTACAATATCCAGTTCTAGATGTTCCCCAAAAAAGTGCATAAATTCAGAATTCAACAACTAGATCAGACACATTTCAGGTCCGGGGTCAAACAATTTAAGATTGAAGAACGTATGTTTTAGAAAAATTTGAAATAACGATTATTATCCATTATAGGGGGCACTAAAAAGCAGTGATGAGCGGCAGGGGCAATATTCGAATTCACGATATTTCGTGAATATTTGGGTGAATATTCGTCCTATATTCGTGAATTCGAGAATTCGTGATCTCCAGTCATTATTTTCTTGATTGTGAAAATCGGCAATTGGAAAATTTGCCATAAAAATTTGCGATCAACACTACTCCTAAACTCAAAGATATTTGTGCCTTCTCATTGGCCCACAAGCAAGCAGCAGTGAGGGATCATGGGTACTGCTGAAAAATCTAGAATATTCACGATTACAAAGATATAGCACTATATTTTAGATATTCGCGAAGTTCGCGATCAACACTACTAAACAGATTTTAGAGGCTATGATTTTTGGTATGTAGTGTGTGTTGTGCATGAACACACTTGCAGTCTTGACTCGCTACTGTTTACGAGCATTAAAGGGATTGTCTCACAAAAAATATTCTACAGTTATCAAACCACACCTGGATCTGAATACTTTTGTAATTGCATGTAAATGAGTTAACCGATAAAATGTATCTGTATAGCGCCACCTGCTGTTTGTTTTTTCTTTTTCCACCTCACTGAGATGGCCGTACATGCTCAGTTCCATCCTGCAACTGCCTCCCGAGCTGAGATAGGGAGAGAGCTGTAGAAGAATGGCCACCCCCTTGAGCTACAGGTATATAATATATACAGTTGCAAGAAAAAGTATGTGAACCCTTTGGAATGATATGGATTTCTGCACAAATTGGTCATAAAATGTGATCTGATCTTCATCTAAGTCAAAACAATAGACAATCACAGTCTTCTTAAACTAATAACACACAAAGAATTAAATGTTAACATGTTTTTATTGAACACACCATGTAAACATTCACAGTGCAGGTGGAAAAAGTATGTGAACCCTTGGATTTAATAACTGGTTGAACCTCCTTTGGCAGCAATAACTTCAACCAAACGTTTCCTGTAGTTGCAGATCAGACGTGCACAACGGTCAGGAGTAATTCTTGACCATTCCTTCTTACAGAACTGTTTCAGTTCAGCAATATTCTTGGGATGTCTGGTGTGAATCGCTTTCTTGAGGTCATGCACCAGCATCTCAATCGGGTTGAGGTCAAGACTCTGACCTGGCCACTCCAGAAGGCATATTTTCTTCTGTTTAAGCCATTCTGTTTTTGATTTACTTCTATGCCTTGGGTTGTTGTCCTGTTGCAACACCCATCTTCTGTTGAGCTTCAAATGGTGGACAGATGGCCTTAAAGGGACACTGACAGGGCCAATAAGCATATTGAGGTATATATATGGCAGTACAGGTCTTATAATGGGTATTACAATCATCTAAGTATCCCCCCTGTCCACATTATACATATAGTAAACTTAAGTTTTATAACCTGCTCCAACGGTCTTCAATCTGCCCAAGGGGCGGTGTTTCACCTCTCTTGCGCCCAGCCAGCCTCCCCCAACTGCCGCTTTGAAGCGCCGCCCAGCTCATGAATATTCAGTTTGCTGGGCGGCTTCTGCGGTCCCCGCTCTGAAGCGCTGCGCTTAACAGTGCCCTGCGCATGCGCCGGATCTTGTGAAGTCGGGGACAGTAAGCGCCGCCCAGCGAAGTGAATATTGATGAGCTGGGCGGCGCTTACTGTACCGGACTTCACAAGATCCGACGCATGTGCCGGGCACTGTTAAGCGCAGCGCTTCAGAGCGGGGACCGCAGAAGCCGCCCAGCAAACTAAATATTCATGAGCTGGGCGGCGCTTCAAAGCGGCAGACAATCACAGTCTGGCTGCTGGGCGCAAGAGAGGTGAAACGCCGCCCCTTGGGCAGATTGAAGACCGTTGGAGCAGGTTATAAAACTTAAGTTTACTGTATGTATAATGTGGACAGGGGGGATACTTAGATGATTGTAATACCCATTATAAGACCTGTACTGCCATATATATACCTCAATATGCTTATTGGCCCTGTCAGTGTCCCTTTAAGTTCTCCTGGAAAATGTCTTGATAAACTTGGGAATTAATTTTTCCTTCAATGATAGCAATCCGTCCAGGCCCTGACACAGCAAAGCAGCCCCAAACCATGATGCCCCCACCACCATACTTCACAGTTGGGATGAGGTTTTGATGTTGGTGTGCTGTGCTTCTTTTTTTCCACACATAGTGTTGCGTGTTTCTTCCAAACAACTCAACTTTGGTTTCATCTGTCCACAGAATATTTTGCCAGTACTGCTGTGGAACATCCAGGTGCTTTTGTGGAAACTGTAAAGGTGCAGCAATGTTTTTTTTTGGACAGCAGTGGCTTCCTCTGTAATATCCTCCCATGAAATCCATTCTTGTTTAGTGTTTTACGTATTGTAGATTCGCTAACAGGGATGTTAGCATATGCCAGAGACTTTTGTAAGTCTTTAGCTGACACTCTAAGATCCTCTTCACATCATTGAGCAGTCTGCGCTGTGCTCTTGCAGTCATCTTTACAGGACGGCCACTCCTAGGGAGAGTAGCAGCAGTGCTGAACTTTCTTCATTTATAGACAATTTGTCTTACCGTGGACTGATGAACATCAAGGCCTTTGGAGATACTTTTATAACCCTTTCCAGCTTTATGCAAGTCAACAATTCTTAATCGTAGGTCTTCTGATAGCTCTTTTGTGCGAGGTATCATTCACATCAGGCAATGCTTCTTGTGAAAAGAAAACCCAGAACTGGTGTGTGTTTTTTATAGGGCAGGACAGCTGTAAGCAACACCTCCAATCTCATCTCATTGATTGGACTCCAGTTGGCTGACACCCCACTCCAATTAGCTCTTGGAGATGTCATTAGTATAGGGGTTTACATACTGTTTCCACCTGCACTGTGAATGTTTACATGGTGTGTCTAATAAAAAATGGTAACATTTAAATCTTTGTGTGTTATTAGTTTAAGAAGACTGTGATTGTCTATTGTGACTTAGATGAAGATCAGATCACATTGTATGACCAATTTGTGCAGAAATTCATATAATTGTAAAGGGTTCACATACTTTTTCTTTTAACTTTATCTAGCAGAGCAATGAATGGGGAGATCTCTGGATCCACGTGTGATACAGGGCTGGCTCTAGCTTTGTTAGAAAGAGATTGTCATGTCCTATACGAAGTCTGATTTTTATTTTTTACACTAGTCAAAGGATAACCCTTTAGGCAAGAGGCCAGAAAAGTTTCTTACATTATTTTAGAGGAAACTAAAAATGTTTGATCTGAAATTGGATAAAAAGTTAAAACTATTTTGATATTTGTGATTTGTATTTTTGGGGAGATTATGAACATAGCATAAGATTCAGTAATGCATTGTGATCCTTGCTATGTACAGGGCTATTTGCATCTGTAATAATTCTGGATGTAATACAGGAAAGTAATAAAAAAGGTTTTGTTGAATTAATAGCATGATGTGCAACAGGTTAAGGTGTCATCTAAGATTTGCAATAATTTTAAATATTATTATTATTATTATTATTATTATTATTATTATGGAGGTGTTCTATTTTCCAGGGACACCATTTTGGATAGATATAATTAATAACTTTTATGGGTAGGGGGATGAAAACAAGCTAAGGCCCTTTTTGAAACTATGTTTATTCTTACCACAAGTGTACTTGTACCTGTAATGTCCCTGCATACACCTCAGTCTATGTCACCTACATAATATACACTGCTCAAAAAAATAAAGAGAACACAAAAATAACATCCTAGATCTGAATTAATTAAATATTTTTCTGAAATACTTTGTTCTTTACAAAATCACACAAAAATAAAAAAATGAAAATCTAATTTTTTAACCCATGGAGGTCTGGATTTGGAGTCACACTCAAAATTTAAGTGGAAAAACACACTACAGGCTGATCCAACTTTGATGTAATGTCCTTAAAACAAGTCAAAATGAGGTTCAGTAAGTGTGTGTGGCCTCCACGTGCCTGTATGACCTCCCTACAACGCATGTGCATGCTCCTGATGAGGTGGCGGACGGTCTCCTGAGGGATCTCCTCCCAGACCTGGACTAAAGCATCTGCCAACTCCTGGACAGTCTGTGGTGCAACGTGACGTTGGTGGATAGAGCGAGACATGATGTCCCAGATGTGCTCAATTGGATTCAGGTCTGGGGAACGGGCTGGCCAGTCCATAGCATCAATGCCTTCGTCTTGCAGGAACTGCTGACACACTCCTGCCACATGAGGTCTAGCATTTTCTTGCATTAGGAGGAACCCAGGGCCAACCGCACCAGCATATGGTCTCACAAGGGGTCTGAGGATCTTATCTCGGTACCTAATGGCAGTCAGGCTACCTCTAGCGAGCACATGGAGGGCTGTGCGGCCCTCCAAAGAAATGCCACCCCACACCATTACTGACCCAATGCCAAACCGGTCATGCTGGAGGATGTTGCAGGCAGCAGAATGTTCTCCACGGCGTCTCCAGACTCTGTCACATCTGTCACATGTGCTCAGTATGAACCTGCTTTCATTTGTGAAGACCACAGGGCGCCAGTGGCGAATTTGCCAATCTTGGTGTTCTCTGGCAAATGCCAAACGTCCTGCACGGTGTTGGGCTGTAAGCACAACCCCCACCTGTGGACGTTGGGCCCTCATATCACCCTCATGGAGTCTGTTTCTGACCGTTTGAGCAGACACATGCACATTTGTGGCCTGCTGGAGGTCATTTTGCAGGGCTCTGGCAGTGCTCCTCCTGTTCCTCCTTGCACAAAGGCGGAGGTAGCGGTCCTGCTGCTGGGTTGTTGCCCTCCTACTGCCTCCTCCACGTCTCCTGATGTACTGGCCTGTCTCCTGGTAGCGCCTCCATGCTCTGGACACTACGCTGACAGACACAGCAAATCTTCTTGCCACAGCTCGCATTGATGTGCCATCCTGGATAAGCTGCACTACCTGAGCCACTTGTGTGGGTTGTAGACTCCGTCTCATGCTACCACTAGAGTGAAAGCACCGCCAGCATTCAAAAGTGACCAAAACATCAGCCAGGAAGCATAGGAACTGAGAAGTGGTCTGTGGTTACCACCTGCAGAACCACTCCTTTATTGGGGGTGTCTTGCTAATTGCCTATAATTTCCACCTGTTGTCTATCCCATTTGCACAACAGCATGTGAAATTGATTGTCACTCAGTGTTGCTTCCTAAGTGGACAGTTTGATTTCACAGAAGTGTGATTGACTTGGAGTTACATTGTGTTGTTTAAGTGTTCCCTTTATTTTTTTGAGCAGTGTATTATTGTATTAATTAGCAAAAATGGACTGTTTACCATGACATAAGAGCCTAAATCAGTAGTATTCTAATGATTTTGAACCCCAATTAGGGCAGCAAGGTGTAATTGAATGGCTTCTCTATTAGACAAGCGGTACACTGTTCAATCGGCCTCTGCACTCTTCCAATAGTGTGCATAAAGTCTCCCTATTATATCCCTACACTATCTCTGTGCTGTCCCTGGACTGTTCAAAAGTAATATTTTGTAAAGAAGGTCTTTCCTAATCACTGTCTCTAGCACCTGTCACATCTCTCCCTGCACTAAGATCACAGTAAAATGGAGGAGACCGGGCAGGACGAGGCTTTTTATAGGGCTGTGACATCACAGGGGTTGACTATCTGCTGATTGGCTGGCTGCACAGCATTATGGGTGATCCCTCTTTCCCAGGGTTAACTTCAATTCACTTAACACTAGTCCCAGTGATAATTTTGGAGTGAAACTTATTAACATAGGTAACTACAACCACTTTCCCATCCACTTTTCAAAACTGGAGTGAGTAATGTAAAAATGCAAGTAACAAAAAAAATCGCAAAAATGACCTTAAAAAGTGACAAAAGCCATATTCTGTGACTCTTTGAAGACAGAATTCTAAAATGCAGGGCTTGATAAATTCTTCCTAAAGATCTTACTTTTTGGAGAAATGTCCTCTGGTCTGGTGGCAGCATTATGATGTTGGGGTGCTATGCTACAGAAAAGAGAGGTGCACTTCACAAAATAGCTGGAATTATGAAGAAGAAAAATTATGTGGAAATATGGAAGCTACATCTCAAGTCATCAGCCAAGAAGGTAAAAATTGGGCACAATAGGGATTTCCAAATGAACAATGACTGCAAGCACAATAACAAACTTGTGGAAAAGGGCTCAAGGACAACAAAGTGGCCATCACAAGGGCCCTGACCTCAATTCCATAAAAAATGAATAGGCAGAAATGTAAAAAGCATGTACAAGCACTACAAATCTGACTCAGTTACATCACTTCTGTCAGGAGGAATGGACTATAATTCCAGCAACATATTGTGTGATGCTGAATACTTTCGTTTTAATATAATACAAAAGTATTATGGGAGAGATACCTTTATTGGCTAACCAGCAAAATTCATATTGCAATAATTCAGAGCGCAAAGGCTCCTTTTTCAAGCAAAATGATGAATCAAAGACTAAGAAACAGGCACAACATTTAGTGGATGTTACAAGACATGTACAGTACATGGGGAGATGCATGATTAAGATAACATACAACAATAAACTGTGGTTTTGTTATAGGTGGAAAGATCATTGGAGACAATGAGTATGCAGATTAGGGACTGGGAGCTGAACTGAGGAAGGTGTGGATTTTGTCTATGTAGTGGCTCATAAATCTATGTGTTAAATTTAGTCCTTTACTCAATGATTGGAAATTAGTCATCATCCTAAATTCCATTTGAGAAATATAAGTTTTAAAGGCTATGTACACCTTTGGAGGTATTTTTTTTTTATTGCATGTTACCTATTTTTGACAAATTTTTTTTTTTTCAATTGGCCTTTATTACAAACATTGAGCTGTTCTATCACAAAAGGTTAAAGGCAATGTACACCTTCGGGGCAATTTTTTTTTTATTATTGTACTTATTTTGGGCCAAAAATATTTTTTCAAATGGTCTTTTTTGTGTACATTGCTGAGATGCTGTAGTAGAAGCCTGTGGATTTTGGGGAGCTGACAGGCTCCTTATCTCTGCTCTCTGACCTTACAAACACTCATTATACCTCAGTTATACTTGCCACTATCACCCTGACCCTGTAATGTACCGGCCTCAGCTGTCATTGTGTGCGCCTGAGCCGAGCAACGAGGTGATTTCACCCTTATCTAAGATGGCCGACTTGACTGTATGGCTTGAAGGCACATGCGCCATATGACGAGGATAACGAAAGTCAGAAGCATGAATTATATGTCACATAGACATGCGCAGTGGCGATTCAGGCACGCCGGACCGCACGTCACCATGGATGACAGCCGGCCTCCCTCCTTCATTCTCCGTTTGCATCACTTACGCAGTAAGCACCTGACACTTTATTAGATTGAACACAGCTGGCACTGTTAATAGTATTAATTATGTGGTTGTGTATGTATTTTGTTATATTTTGTTATCACGGATGTATTTTATGTAAAATCATGTGCATCACGATTATACAGTACTGATTGTTTGTATTAATGTTTTCAGATATTTATAATGCACCCTTTATCTTGATTATTTATTAATTGTAATGAATTGTGTTCACCTGATATGTAAATTGTTATGATTTGGCACAACACTATATATGCTCAGTATTTGGTTTGTACACACTGCTTGAGGAAGGCTCCTGTGTAGAGCCGAAACGTCGCATGATCCTTATGGGTAAATAAAGTTAATTTTTATTTTTATCCGTTGGAGTGCTGCCCGTTTTTACATTTTTGTATTCATTTGGATTGGCTTATATCCACATTGGGCTGGTGCACCCTTCATCCGTTTACATTCAGGACGGTGCTGCCAATTTTTTCTTTTTTATATATATATATATATATATATATAAACAAAAAAGAAAAGAAGCAGCACACAAAAAAAAGGACGGGTGCAAAAAAATCCTCCTAAGAGACCTGCGACCAAGATCCCAAATGTAGATAATGTAGCAAAAGAAGGCAGCACTCCAGATTGCAGTAAAAAAGTGGACGGTTTATTCACTCATCAGCAACGTTTCAGCTCTCTCAATGGAGCCTTTTTCCAGCTGGAAAAAGGCTTCATTGAGAGAGCTGAAACGTTGCTGATGAGTGAATAAACCGTCCACTTTTTTACTGCAATCTGGAGTGCTGCCTTCTTTTGCTACATTATATATATATACAGTCTTGTGAAAAAATTAGGACACCCTTTGAAAGCATGTGGTTTTTTGTAACATTTTTAATAAATGGTTATTTCATCTCCGTTTCAACAATACAGAGAGATTAAAGTAATCCGACTAAACAAAGAAAACTGAAGAAAAGTCTTTTCAAGATCTTCTGTAAATGTCATTCTACAAAAATGCCTATTCTAACTGAGGAAAAAGATAGGACACCCTTGCCCCTAATAGCGAGTGTTACCTCCTTTGGCTGAAATAACTGCAGTGAGACGGTTCTTGTAGCCATCTACCAGTCTTCGACATCGGTCTGAGGAAATTTTACCCCACTCCTCAATGCAGAACTTTTTCAGCTGTGAGATGTTTGAGGGGTTTCTTGCACGTACAGCCCTTTTCAAGTCACCCCACAGCATCTCAATGGGATTCAAATCTGGACTTTGACTTGGCCATTCCAGGACTCTCCATTTCTTCTTTTTCAGCCAATCTTTGGTTGATTTACTAGTATGTTTTGGGTCATTGTCATGTTGCATGGTCCAGTTCCGCTTCAGCTTTAATTTTCTAACTGATGGTCTCACATGTTCTTCAAGCACCTTCTGATACACAGTAGAATTCATCGTGGATTCTATGATGGTGAGCTGACCAGGTCCTGCTGCAGCAAAGCAGCCCCAAACCATGACACTTCCACCTCCATGCTTCACAGTTGGTATGAGGTTCTTTTCTTGGAATGCTGTGTTTGGTTTACGCCAAACATGTCCTCTGCTGTTGTGTCCAAATAATTCAATTTTGGACTCATCTGTCCAAAGAACATTATTCCAGAAGTCCTGGTCTTTGTCAACTTTATCGCTGGCAAATGTCAGTCTGGCCTCGATGTTTCTCTTGGAAAGCAAAGGTTTCCTCCTTGCACACCTCCCATGCAAGTTAAACTTGTACAGTCTCTTTCTGATTGTAGAGGCATGTACTTCTACATCAACAGTAGCCAGAGCCTGCTGTAGTTCTCGAGATGACACTTTAGGGTTTTTGGATACCTCTTTTAGCATCTTGCGGTCTGCTCTTGGGGTGAACTTGCTGGGGCGACCAGTCCTGGGCATGTTGGCAGTTGTTTTGAAAGCCCTCCACTTGTAGACTATCTTCCGGACAGTGGAATGGCTGATTTCAAAATCTTTTGAGATCTTTTAAATCCCTTCCCAGACTCATAGGCTGCTACAATCTTTTTTCTGAAGTCCTCTGACAGCTCTTTTGCTCTCACCATGGTGCTCACTCTCACTTCAACAGTCAGGAGCACACCAAACTAAATGTCTGAGGTTTAAATAGGGCAAGCCTCATTCAACATGCAGAGTAACGATCTACTAATTATGTGCACCTGGTGTGATATACCTGTGTGAGATCTGAGCCAATTTAAGAGGGAATACATGTGAGGGTGTCCTATCTTTTTCCTCAGTTAGAATAGGCATTTTTGTAGAATGACATTTACAGAAGATCTTGAAAAGACTTTTCTTCAGTTTTCTTTGTTTAGTTGGATTACTTTAATCTCTCTGTATTGTTGAAACGGAGATGAAATAACCATTTATTAAAAATGTTACAAAAAACCACATGCTTTCAAAGGGTGTCCTAATTTTTTCACATGACTGTATATATATATATATATATATATATACTGAGTCATACTGATAAGAATGTGGCTTAAATAAGTGTTTATGACCTCTTAGTAGTTTAGAGATAAGGTTTATTCGACCGGCACATAGTGAAAGTAAAAAGAATCAGTCACAGAGTTAGAAAAACAGTTAACCCTTTGTGACAGAATTGCTCAATATTTTTAATACAGGCCAATTGAAAATTATACAAAAATTTGTAAAATGCAATAATAAAGAAAAATTGCTCCCAAAGGTGTACATTTGCATTTAAGTCATCCATGGAGTGTCCTGGACATGGTCTGCGCCAATCTTGCTTAGGAATACCCCTTTAAGTAGAGCCCGGTTCATTAACACCCAATCAATACGATTGAAAACCTACTCAGCATCTGTGCCACGGAAGACCAGAGGTATAGAGTGGCATCGAGTGTGTTATATGAGTCATAACAAGTGTGTAGTATTCATCTTCACGCCACAAAACCAAGCTGTTTCATATTAATGAGATGTGGAAGAAGACTTTGAAACCATACAGTCATCATTTTTGAAATTAGCTTTAAATCTGTGTTTAACAATTAGATTGGTCTCTATCTTGCACAGGAGGAGGGGTCCTTCCTCTCTTTTGGTGTGATAGTGATTAAGGTTGCTAACATCTGGGGTGGAAATTGTTTGTTGTTCAATGCATCATTACAAAAAAAACAGGAATTTTGGTAGTAATAAGGAGGAGAAAATGCTGCAATAACCGGAAGGCAGACCATCCGGGCCTGGCCTCTTATGTGGGATCAATCTCTTGGCATTGTGCTTCCGACTCAAGGGGTCGAGGAGGGGTATATAATTGTAAAGCAAATGTTAATATTCACTAATGGGAGTTGCTATCTGTCCAGTGGACATTAAACTGGGAGGAAGCACTTTTAATGGTGGGTTTCCTATAAAAGTGCAATGCCCACATTCCGCTTTCACAAAAACTTACATATCTGGCTATGTTTGGTTGGTGCATCCTCAGACGTTAAAAGAGCATACTATTATAATTGCCATAATCTAACAGAACAAAGAAGCATTCCTAGCATAATAACAATGCCCTCGGCCACAATAGTCTCATTCTGGGGATAAAGGAAGGGCAGGGAAACAAGGAAGGGGAAAAAGATTATATATATTTTTTTTAAATAAAGACAAGAAAATCGCATCTGAGAAGCTATGAAAAAGCATATAACTCCAATAATAATCATACTGTCTAAGTCTGGTATGGGGAGGGTATAAAGGACCATATGAAGGGTCCCAATTATGGACAATGGGCAAAAAGGCAAAATATGGGCATAAGTATAAGCAGATCTTAGATAATGCTCACACTACATCTAAATCAAGCAGTATAGATTAAATGGGAAAAGATATAACAAAAACAAAGACAGGTGCACTCTGCAGTCTTACTAAGCCCTAAAACTGGTGCATTCTGGTGCTCATGTGAGGTCCGGGCTATATCAGTCAGTCTTGGGTGGCTCTCAGAGCTCTCTGCCTCCTCCCATTGTATGCATGGTCACATGCTGAAGGTTACTGGGAGATTGCTTTGAGTCGGACCTTGCGCTCCTGTAATTCGCCCACTGGCTCCTGGTATTGCCCACATGGCCCAGGTAGGTTTAACGTTAGGTCCCGAGCTACTTGAGAAACCTTGGCGAGGTGCTCGGGCTCAGACATGTCCTTACGTAGGACATGTTGGCTAATCTCTAGATTTTAACACCAGTTTGATGGCTTAGTAAGACCACAAAGTGCACCTGTCTTTGTTTTTGTTATATTATTTATACTGTTTATCACATCCACACATTTTCTATCCTGTGTAGGATGTCCATTGTGGTACTTGTGGTTCGCTGCAGGCATCCTCCATTGTATGCATTTTTGCTGGGGATTGCCATTAGCAGAGGACCACAAGTGCAGGATCTGCCCCCCGGTATAGATGCACCACTGAATATGGGGATGAGCACTTACTGCTTTTTAATACCACGCCAATTTGTAGTTTGTATTTGGAATTTTTTGGAGGTGTAGAAACTCCTAGTCTGAATGTGTCTTTATTTCCATCTACAGGCAGCATTCTGGTGCTCATGTGACGCCCGGGCTATATCAGCCAGTCTTGGGTGGGGCTCAGAGCTCTCTGCCTCCTCCCATTGTATGCATGGTCACATGCTGGAGGTTACTGGGAGACTGCTTTGAGTCGGACCTTGCGCTCCTGTAATTCGCCCACTGGCTCCTGATATTGCCCACACTGCCCAGGTAGGTTTAGCGTTAGGTCCCGAGCTACTTGAGAAACCTTGGCGCGGTGCTCGGGCTCAGTCATGTCCTCACGTAGGACATGTTGGCTAATCTCTCAATTTTAACACCAGTTTGAGGGCTTAGTAAGACCGCAGAGTGCACCTGTCTTTGTTTTTGTTATATTATTTATACTGTTTATCACATCCACACATTTGCTATCCTGTGTAGGATGTCCATTGTGGTACATTGTGGTACATGTGGTTCGCTGCAGGCACCGTCCATTGTATGCATTTTTGCTGGGGATTGCCATTAGCAGCGAACCACAAGTGCAGGATCTGCCCCCCCGGTATAGATGCACCACTGCATATGGGGATGAGCACTTCCTGCTTTTTAATACCACCCCAATTTGTAGTTTGTAAATGGGAAAAGAAAAGCAGAAAGTAAAACTGAGTTATCAAAATGCAGTAAGCACTGTGGATCTATTTAGCTCAGTCTAAACAAGGACCGAGTCCAGTAGTGAAATAGGACATCTTGCATTAGAGTCTTAGAGAAAGAAGGTCAGAGATATTTCTTCAGTGAGTCTATTTCATGTCAACAGGCAGGCATTTAGTAGTGTTGATCACAAATATTCTAATCGCTAATTTTTATCGCACTTCGAGAATTCGCGAAGATGTAGAATATAGTGCTATATATTAGTAATTGCGAATATTGTAAAAAATGTTTAATCAGTAACCTCCCTTCTTGCTTTTGAGCCAATGAGAAGGCTGCAATATCTTTGTCAGAGCTTAGCAACATCTCTAGCAACCAATAAGAAAATTGCCTACCTCTTTACTATATAAGAAACTCCCAGCAGCCACTTTCTGCTGTTTTTTTTGCAGTACTGAGAGAAAGCAGTGACATTGCTGTGCTCTGTGCTTTCATCTGGATCCTATTCCTTATCCAATTACATTAGATAGTTAGTTAGTAGTGTTGGTCGAGCACCAAAGTGCTCGGGTGCTCGAGGAGAACACCTCGTGATGCTCGGGTGCTCTACCGAGACCCCGAGCACAATGGAAGTCAATGGGAGAATCCGAGCATTAAACCCCTGCTCTGAAGAGGATAGGGTGTCTGGTTCACAGGAAAAGGTCAGAAATTGATGGAAACACCACTGAAATGATTCGGGAACAGCATGGGGAGGATGTCTGGATGCATCTTGGACACCCAGGATGCTGCTGGGAACAATGTTGTCCGAGTAATACGTCACTTTTACAGACTGACAATAATACGCACAAAACAGAAGATTAAATCGATTTTAGAGGGAAATTTGTTAGGAAACATTCTTTCCTGTATATTTACTTCTATATAAAGTGCAAGTTCTGCCAAAAATTTCAAGGAAGAGGCACTCTGATACAACCTGTATATAACATAAAGGAGGGGTTCATTCACATTGTGGTACAATTGTTCAGGTAGTGGGACTCCTACACTCATAAAGCCAATGCACTAAGTGAAAGGGCTGCCAAAAATTACAAGGAATCAGCACTACAATACACCCTTTATTACACATAAAGGAGGGCATCATACACACCCTTGAAAAATGGTGATTGATGGCCTGCTGGTGACCCTCAAAAGCTATTGGAGCAAGGGCCTGCTGATCTGACCATCTAAAACATTAGGGGTGAGGGTCTGCTGCTGAGCTAGCCATCTAAAACATTAGGGGTGAGGGCCTGCTGCTGAGCTGACCATCTAAAACATTAAGGTTGAGGGTCTGCTGCTGAGCTGACCATCTAAAACATTAGGGGTCAGGGTCCGCTGCTGAGCTGACCCTCTAAAACATTAGGGGCGAGGGCCTGCTGCTGATCTGACCATCTAAAACATTATGGGCGAGGGCCTGCTGGTGTCCCCCTAAAACATTAAGAACAGGGCACATTACTGGCACAGTGGCACCAGTCAGTAAGTTATTATCATCAGGCCAGCCAGGGGGGGAATGGGCAGAGCGACCAGCAGGAAAAACACCTGACCTTGGGCTTCTTCTTCGGGCACCAGTCCACAGTCCACTGTCTGTCTTCGGGCGCCGGAGACACGGACACTGAGTGAGGTGAGGTGAGGCAGGGCCCTGGCTCCTTATCCCCTGTGACTGCGCAGCACTCTGAGGGTGGGGATGGCGTTGCATTCAGTCAGAGAAGACGTGCCTGTGCGGCGGCACGCTCTGAGCCCCAGCAGCCACTGCTCTCTTAAAGAGGCAGAGAGAAGAGGGGCTCAGAGCGGCCTGGCCGCGGCAGCTCTTATCTTATTAGTCCGCTTAGCACTCTGCGCACTGGTCTGCATGCCACCTGGAAGCCAATTAAATTGCGGTTGCTGTGGTGTCGGGTGCGGGTGGGAGCCAGAGCGAGGCTCCCACCAGCGCGAGGCCTTAGGCGGCTGCCTAAGTGGCCTAATGGAAGAGCTGCCTCTGGCCGGAGCTATATTACACGTCAATAAATATCAATATTACTGCAGGCCAGTACAAATACAGGTCAAATACATTTGTTTAAAAGAACTAAAAGTAGAAAAGTGGATTAAAAACATGGCTAATGAAATCCCTCCTCTTGAAAAAAACCCTAATGATAATAGTTGAAATTCGATAACAGGTGGCCGTCACTGGTGTTAAATTCCTCCGAGGCCCCAACAATTATTTATTCAGCATACAGAAAAGAACAAGTAAGTATGTGGCTGGAGGTAGATTACACGGTCATTGGATATCCATTTTATAGCAGGCCAGTGGACTACAGGCCTCAAAAATTATGCATTCATCTGACAGAAAAGAACTTGTGATTATGTGGCTGGAGGTACATTAGGCGGTCACTGGATAAAAATGTTACTGTAGGCCACTGGGGTACAGGCCTCAAAAATTAGGCATTCACCTAAAAGAAAATAACTTGTGATTATGTGGCTGGAGGTACATTAGGCGGTCACTGGATAAAATTTTTACTGTAGGCCAGTACAGGCCCCAAAAAGTAGGCATTCACCTGACAGAAAAGAACATGTGATGATGTAGCTGGAGGTACATTAGACAGTCACTGGATAAAATTTTACTGTAGGCCAGTACACGCACCAAAAATTAAGCATTCACCTGACAGAAAAGAACTTGTGATTATGTGGCTGGAAGTACATTAGGCGGTCAATGGATAAAAATTTAACTGTAGGCCACTGGAGTACAGACCCCAAAAATTCGACATTCACCTGACAGAAAAGGCCTTTTATGCCGCTGTATATGCATAAGACAAGGACCATTCTTTGTTCTGCGTGCTGGCGGATATGTGTGGTCTGGCATGAGTAAATTCAATTACATGTGGTCGTCAGAGGTGTTGAATTCCTCCGAGATCCATGCCTTATTCATTTTTAGAGATGTGAGGTAGTCCACACTGTCGTGAGCTAGGCAAGTGCGCTTTTTAGACACGATCCCCCCTGCTGTGCTTAATTTCCTTTCGGACAGGACACTCGACGAGGGGCAAGCCAAGAGTTCCATGGCAAATTGTGTCAGTTATGGCCACAGGGGAAGCCTGCACACCCAGTATTCCAGGGTTTCCTCCCTTCTCAGAGCATCCACATCGGCCGGTAACCCGATTTAGTCGAACACCTATCGGTCTAGGCATTCCCTGTCGGCCAGTACAGCCCCAAAAATTAGCTAATAGGCATTCACATTACAGCAACAATCTTAGGATTCTGTGGCTGGAGGGAGATTAGGTTGTCACAGGATAAAAATTTAACTATGTGTTGGTTGGCATGAGGAAATTCAATTACATGTGGTCATCATAGGTGTTGAATTCCTCCGAGATCCATGCCTCATTAATTTTTAGAAATAGGAGGTAGTTGTGAGCTAAGCGAATGCGCTTATCGGTCACGATGCCACCTGCTGCGCTGAACTTCGTTTCGGACAGGACACTCGACGGGGACAAGCCAAGAATTCCATGGCAAATTGTGCCAGCTCTGGCCACAGGTCAAGCCTACACACCCTGTAGTCAAGGGGTTCCTCACTTCTCAGAGCGTCCACATCAGCCGTTAACCTAATATAGTCGGACACCTGTCGGTCTAGGCTGTCGATAGGTTGGCTACAAGAATGATCTTATATCCGAAGTGACCAACACATCTTCAAACCGCCCTTTTCTTGCAGGCGTGGTAGGATTGGTACCCGCACCTTTTCGCTGTGGGTGGAAATTCCTGTGCCAGCGTCCGCAACAGCAGAATGCAGCATCTCTTGAAGCAAGGCCTGGAAATGCTGCATTCTGACAGTCCTCTGTGATGCTGGTTACATGTCCGCTATTTTGTTTTTGTACCGGGGGTCTAAGTATGTTTCCACCCAGTATTGGTCCTTGCCCTTTATGCTTTTTACACTGGAGCATGAAGGCCCCCATTTGCACTAAATTGGAAGCGGTAGAGCGCCCTGGCTCCTGCTCATTGCCCAGGAGAATGTCGTCCTTGGTCTTCTCCCCCCAGCCACAGACAACACCATAGATTTCCGAAAAGTTTAAAGACCCACTCAAAACGTGGTCTTTATGCTCCTCCTCCTCCCTCCAGACACCATCCTCCTCTGACTCCTTTTCTGACTCCTGCTGACTTGTCTCAGATTGAGTAGCCCCCCTGGAAATTCATTCAGCATTGCGACTTTCTCATCATCCAGCTTCTACTCCTCGACAGCTTGATCAATGACACAATGCAATGCACGCTCCAGAAAGAAGGCGTAAGGTACGATGTCACTGATGGCACTCTAGCTGCGACTGACCAGTTTGGTGATCTCATCAAATAGCCGCAGAAGTCTGCATGCTTTACAAATGAGCAGCACTGGCGCGGTGAAAAGAAACCAAGCTCCCCAGAACCTGTCCTGCTGCAGAGTTTGTACAGGTAGTCATTAACGGCACGTTGCTGCTGGAGCAGACTCTCAAGCATATACAAGGTGGAGTTCCAGCGCGTTGGGCTGTCACAAATCAGACGTCTGACGACCAAGTGGTGTCGTCGCTAAACGTCAGCAAGCCGAGCCATGGCCGTGTAAGATCTTCTAAAATGGCCATAGATTTTCCTGGCCTGCCGCAAGACGTTCTGGACCTTGGGGTATTTAGTAACGAATCGCTGCATGACTACGTTTAGGACGTGTGCCATGCAAGGCACGTGTGTCATTTTGCCCTGTTTCAGCAAGCTCAGCAGATTGGTACCATTGTCACACACTTTAACAACTGTCAAATTGAGCGGTTAGTCACTAATTGGCCTGTGACCGCAGAGCTAAAAGCAGTGCAGGACCGGTGTGGCTCTTGGCTTCCAGGCACAACAGCCGCAGCACAGCATGGCAACGTCTCACCTGGCACGTCGAATAGGTTCTGGGGAGCTGGAGGGGTGCAGCGGAAGAGGCGGTAGTAGTGGAAAAGGAGGAGTCAGCCGAGGAGGTGACAGAGGATGGAGTAGGAGGAGGAGAAGAGGCAGGCCTGCATGCAATCAGTGGCAGTAAGACCAAATCCACATGGGTGCAACGGGTTGCATGTTTGACAGCCGTCAGAAGGTTCACCCAGTGGGCAGTAAAAGTTATGTACCTTCCCTGCCCATGTTTGCTAGACCACGTGTCTGCGATCAGATGTATCTTGGCACCGACACTGTTTGCCAGATATACATTCACTTGTCGCTTAACATGGCCATATACACTCACCTAAAGAATTATTAGGAACACCATACTAATACGGTGTTGGACCCCCTTTTGCCTTCAGAACTGGATTAATTCTACGTGGCATTGATTCCACAAGGTGCTGATAGCATTCTTTAGAAATGTTGGCCCATATTGATAGGATAGCATCTTGCAGTTGATGGAGATTTGAGGGATGCACATCCAAGGCACGAATCTCCCGTTCCACCACAGCCCAAAGATGCTCTATTGGGTTGAGATCTGGTGACTGTGGGGGCCATTTTAGTACAGTGAACTCATTGTCATGTTCAAGAAACCAATTTGAAATGATTGGAGCTTTGTGACATGGTGCATTATCCTGCTGGAAGTAGCCATCAGAGGATGGATACATGTTCTCATTCTGTTTACGCCAAATTTGGACTCTACCATTTGAATGTCTCAACAGAAATTGAGACTCATCAGACCAGGCAACATTTTCCAGTCTTCAACAGTCCAATTTTCCTGAGCTCATGCAAATTGTAGCCTCTTTTTCCTATTTGTAGTGGAGATGAGTGGTACCCGGTGGGGTCTTCTGCAGTTGTAGCCCATCCGCCTCAAGGTTGTGCGTGTTGTGGCTTGACAAATGCTTTGCTGCATACCTCGGTTGTAACGAGTGGTTATTTCAGTCAACGTTGCTCTTCTATCAGCTTGAATCAGTCGGCCTATTCTCCTCTGACCTCTAGCATCCACAAGGCATTTTTGCCCACAGGACTGCCGCATACTGGATGTTTTTCCCTTTTCACACCATTCTTTGTAAACCCTAGAAATGGTTGTGCGTGAAAATCCCAGTAACTGAGCAGATTGTAAAATACTCAGACCAGCCCGTCTGGCACCAACAACCATGCCACGCTCAAAATTGCTTAAATCACCTTTCTTTCCCATTCTGACATTCAGTTTGGAGTTCAGGAGATTGTCTTGACCAGGACCACACCCCTAAATGCATTGAAGCAACTGCCATGTGATTGATTGACTAGATAATTGCATTAATGAGAAATAGAACAGGTGTTCCTAATAATTCTTTAGGTGAGTGTATCTCTGGTATGCCCTTCTGGGAGAAATATTTCCTTCCGAGGATCTTCAATTGTGGTGTGCCTATGGCCACAAATTTTCCAAAGGCCTCTGAGTCCACCAGTTTTTATGGCAGTAGTTGGCGGGCTAGCAGTTCAGACAAGCTGGTGGTCAGACGTTGGGCAAGAAGGTTATCCGGCGTCATCAACTTTTTACGTTCGAACATTTGGCCCACGGAAGCCTGCCTTTTACCAGATGAACGCGACGACAGCACGGTGAAAGGTGGAGTGGAGTACAATTTGGAGGAGAGAGGAGAAGGAGAAGAGGCAGGACTGGGAGTGCCAGGAGTGTGGCTTTGTGGGTTCTGACGGTGTTGCTCCCACTGGGCTCGGTGATGGGAGGCCAGGTGCCTACTTATGGCGGTCGTCCCTAGGTAAGTGTTGGGCTTACCGTGACTTATGCATTGACAGCACAGGATGCAGATGGCAATACTATTGTCAGCAGCTGGCATGTTAAGAAAAGCCTATGCTGCGGAGTCATGTGCCAGCATCCTGGGAGCGCCAGATGTGACCGTGCATGGTAAATGGCTTGCCCCAGATACATTTGCAGTCTGCTTTTTGCCTCCTGTGCACTGTGAGTTCTGCCTGATTCTCCTCCTTCTCCTCCCTATCTGCTGCTTTGTCTTTCCTTCTGAACTCCCCTCCTTTTCCTCTCTTGTAGACACCCACGTGACGTCCATCAACACGTCATCATTGTCACCTTCACCACCACTGACATTAGAGATCTCGGAGTAGGCAGCAACAGCGGGGACAACCCTTCTTGGGCTAATCTGGGTAGTGTCATCAGACCGCTGGGTGGCGGCCGTTTCTACCTACTCTTCCTGATCCGATCCCAAGAATGGCTGCGCATTTTTTAAGGTCTGGGAATGGATGGGAAAATAATTCCTCTGACTCGAGTGGAGGGGCTATGGTGGTGGTGGTGGTGTCTTTGAGGGTGCACACAGCAGAGAGTGAGGAGGATGCTGATACAGAGGATGAGGAGGGTGTAAAAGCGGAAAGCTGAGTGAGCCACTCAACCAACTCTGGTGCATCCTTTGACATAATCGCACGCACCTTCTCCAACTTCCCACTTAGGCTCCAGCCTGGTGCACCTGCCCGACCCCATTCCACCCCTGTGGAATGGCCTGCCTCTTCCTCTGCCTGTCATTTTCAAAATGACTCTGTGACAAAGCCTCTATAGAAGAGCAGTACTTGTGGAAGCAGGTATATAGAACCCCTTAAAAAGTATTTGCTGGAAGCAATCAGTTTATTTTGGGGCAACAGGTATATCACACCAGTTGCAATTAGTTATTGCAATTGCGTTTGTCCCTCTGTATAGCTACGGTATCTCAGCAGAACCGCACACAAATGCTGCACAATACAAATGCACTATATGGAAAGTATATTATAGGTATATCACACCCCTGCTTAATCAGTTTTTTTTTAGGGGGCAACTGGTATATCACACCAGTTGCAATTTGTTGTTCCAATAGCGTTTGTCCCTCTGTATAGCTGCTGTATCTCAACAGAACCGCACACAAATGCTGCACAATACAAATGCACTATATAGAAATTATTTTATAGCTATATCACACCCCTGCCTCAATTAGTTTTTTGGGGGGGCAATTGGTATATCACACCAGTTGCAATTATTTGTTCCAATAGCGTTTGTCCCTCTGTATAGTTGCGGTATCTCAGCAGAACTGCACACAAATGCTGCACAATAAAAATGCACTATATAGGAAGTATATTCTAGGTATATCACACCCCTGCCTAGTTGTTTCAATAGCGGTTTTCCCTCTGTATAGCTGCAGTATCGTAACAGAACCATACACAACTGCTGCACAATACAAATGCACTATAATATACTTTCTATGTTAGAAAGTATATTATAAGTTTATCACACCCCTCAGTATGTCACACCTATCAATAGCACACCTATACCATTCCTTAAAAGGACTTTTGTGGCCCTATTAGCTAGCGTTTGGTGTCTCTAACAGTCTGTCCCTGCTCCACACAGCAACCTCTCCCTACACTGGCAAAAGACTGAATGTAAAATGGCGTCCAGATCTGGTTTATTTATAGGGTAGGGGGTGTGCCCATGTGCTGAAACGTCTCAATTGGCTGTCCTGTCCCACCTGATGGATGTGTCATGGGTCAAAGTTCGGCACAATGCAAAAGAATATGGCGCCAGTGGACATCGCCATATGTTTGCATGTTCGGCGAACCGCGAACGAGCAAAGTTCGCCGCAAAACGACCACCGGGCGTACCGCAAGGCTATCTCTATTCATCACTAGCATTTAGGTGTTAGCCTCCTGTGACACAGTGAGGGGTTGTGTCTGGCAAGGCAGGTATTTTCCTCCCAGCATGTGTGGCTGAGTTGGTTTCCAGCCAGTTGAGGTCAAATACCAGACCAGAGTTGAAGTGCAGGTCTGGGTTTTGGCAGCACCTGGCTGTCCTTAAATAGATAGCTGGGCTCAGCAGAGATGTCTCTGACTTTTGGGATCTGAGGCTTTGTGCTGTGCTCGCTGGGGAAACAGGCCCCCTAAAGCCTGCTGTGAACTACTAGAGGAAGAACTGCCAGCAAGGTGACTAGTGTTGTAAGAACTTTCCATTGTGTGTGAATTAACACCAAGTTACATGCTGTTTTGTGCAATTGCCTCAAGTGTGAATAAACACTGACATTTTGAGTTAAGAACTTGAATTTTGCCTCTGTACTGCGCCCGCTTACCCTATCTATCAGAGCGAAACCCCACAATTGGTGGATGTTGCAGGCAAGAGCAGTGAGGCTGACGTGAATGCCGATATTTTTGGTTTCTGCATTTTTCAGGCACAGTTGCATTTTGTACCATTAAACAAGCTGTATTACAACCAGTGCCCCACGACAAAATAGAGGCTGTTGTGAAGGCCCTCATGGAGGCTAATATGCAGCAGTGACAGACAAACCTGCAGCAACGCGAGGCTAATAAGCAGCAGCAGGAGACTAACCAGTTGCTGCTATAACATGGGATGGCTTTGCAAACAGCAGGAGCAACCCTGAGCGTCCACGATGCCCGGAAAGCAGTCTGTGCCGCGATTCCTAAGATGACCCCCGCAGATGACATCAAAACCAACCTGGCGATGTACGAGAAAGTGGGCATCAGGGAAAAGCTACCCCATGACCAGGGGGCTGAGGTCATCGCTCCATTCCTGGCATCCGATTCCCAGCGGGTGTATTTCAACTTGCCGGACGATCAAGCGGCTGACTACCAAAAAGTAAAGGGTGAGATTTTGGCAAGACTGGGGGTGAATGTGTTGGTCTGGGCCCAGCGAGTACATCAGTGGGGGTTTAAGCCGGCTGATCCTGCGAGGACCCAGTATTATGACTTACTCCACCTCTTGCAAAAGTGGCTACAGCCTGATGTGCTGAGTCCCATGGCTATGCTGGATAGACTATTGGCTGATATGTTCTGGAGGGCTCTGCCACCCCCTCTCCAGCACTGGATCGGCCAGGTGTCTCCTGGCAATGCCCTAGAAATGGTGGACCTGGTGGAGAGCAACAAGGCTACTAAGACTGTTACAGTGGGTTATTTTGGGAGGGGGAAGATGTCTCTAACCACAGGGGCTGGCAGATGGACTCACGAAGTGGCAGTTGCCCCAAATTTAAACTGCGAACTTATAATAGGGAGAGACTTCCTGGGCTTCCCGGCACTGTGGCCTGCTATGAGATTGTCTGATACCCATGAGATAGGGGTAACCCTAGCAGAGTGGCCCAGCTCGGGCGGGAGACCAGAAGCCTGGGAACCTGAGACCTAAGGGTCAGCAGTAGCGGTGACCGTCACTTTGGTGGAAGAGGGGCCGACAACCCTGCTAAGTGTGATGGTGGGAGACGTGGAGGACTTGCCGCCTGGTCCTGAATTGGCAGACCTCAATTTTGGTATCGCCCAATGTCGGGACCCAACCCTATCCCGCGCCTGTGAAAATGTGTTAATAGTAGATGGTGAACCAGAACAACATGGGGCAGAGTCAGTGTTTCCCCTTTTGTGGTTCACCAGGATATGTTGTATCGGGTAAACCAACTACGGGGTGAACAGTTGGTGGTCCCCAAGGTTTGTCGCACTCGCAAGCTTGTGTTAGATCTAGCCCACCAAAACGTTCCTGGGGGTCACCTGGGGCTGCAGAAAACTCAGGATTGTATTCTACAGCAGTTTTACTGGCCCAGCATATTCAAAGAAGTGGAAGAGTTTGTAAGTCTTGCCCAACCTGACAGATAACAAGCCCCCAGCCACATTTCTGTAGTACCTCTCCAGATTATGGAAGTACTGTTTGACCGAATAGCTATCGACCTCATAGGCCCAGTACCATAGTCCGCCAGTGGGCATCAACACACCTTAGTCATTCTAGATTACGCAACTCGGTACCCGTAGGCGGTGCCAGTGCGACATACCTCGGCCATACTCATAGCTAAGGAGTTAATGGAGATGTTTTCCAGAGTAGGACTACCAAAAGAGGTTCTGACTGACCAAGGGACCCCTTTTATGTCCAAGGTGATGAGGGAACTCTGTAAGTTGCTGCACATAAAACAACTATAGACGTCTGTTTACCATCCGCAAATCGACGGTCTGGTAGAATTGTTTAACCAAACATAAAAAATATGTTGAAAAAGGTACTGTTTAAAGATGGGAAGGACTGGCACCTCCTTCTGCCCCATCTCATGTTCTCAGTGCGAGAGGTACCCCAGGCCCCTAATGGATTCTCGCCCTTAGAACTGCTATATGGCAAACACCCTCACGGTCTCTTGGATGTGGCCATAGAGCCGTGGGAACAACAACACACTCCACATAAAAGTGTCATAGAGTATGTTACCCAGATGCAAGATCGGATAGATACAGTGTTGCCTCTTGTTAGGGAGCATATGGAGGCAGCTCAGCGAGCCCAGAGTCGGGTCTATAATCGGCAGGCTCGGGTTTGGATCTTTAACCCGGGTGATTGGGTTTTGGTTCTGGTGCCGACCACGGACAGTAAGTTTCTGGCTAGGTAACATGGGGCCTATTTTAAACTCAAACCGTGGAAAGATAGCAAAACCTGTACAGAAGACAGCCCGCGGCCGGGTTTTCTAGGAGAAGAGGTACCGGTCCCTCTATGTGGTGCAGGAGAGGCGGCTGCAGCAGCAAAAATTGCTGACAGCCTCTCCTCTAAACAGACTGAGGAGGCCAAGGAGTTTGTTATTTGGAACACGGATGTGTTCTCGGACCTACCTGTATGCACTTCCATGATTCAGCATGACATTGTCACTGAGCCTCAGGCAAAAGTCCTATTAAAACCATACCGCGTACCCGAGGCTGGGAGATAAGCCATATCAGAGGAGGTACAGCTAAGGTTGCTGTCACGGTCATATTGTTGTTTGACCATGATGCGGTTGCCATGCCGGTGGCAACGTGTTGTTGGCAGTTTGCATGTGCACATCCCCTTTAAGGTTTGCCTCCCTACTGTTTGGCGAACAAGGGGTTAATCTTCTTGCTAGTGGGAATTAAGGTGTTTCCTGGGTGTGGCCGCGGGCTTGATATATACCTGTGGACTTGCTGGCTGGGTGCAGTTGTACTACTGCCTTGCTTGGTGTTGGAGCTTTACTCCTTGCCTGGGTGTTTCTACCTAGTCCTTGAGGGCCACCTTATGGAACATAAATTGTCCTCCCTTATGTACCCTCCATGTACCTTTACCCTCACTTGTTGTATGTGTGGTGTGGGTTTATGTTCTGGGTGTGTGAAGCGTTTTGTGAGGGGTGAACCATAAGTCTGGATGCAGTGCTGCCTTGCACCTCGCGGCATGGGGCCCAGGTAGTATCAGGTGTGCTGGATTCCGGTGTGTGGTATTTTTTGTACGTTGTCCTATTTGGTGTGTGGGCACCTGTACTTATGCACGGGTTCTAGTCGTTGTGGCTGCGGCAGGTAAGTGTGTTTCTGGTGTTCTTACCTGCCGACTCTGTTGCTGTATTCAGTCGTCCACTTTTCCCTGCAGCTAGGCCTGTGGAGACTCTGGTTCATCCGTGTCTTGGATGAACCTGGCTGTCTCTTGTCCCTGTCTCCTAACCTCAGGGATATTCAGGGATTTCAGGGTTCTGAGGTTCCAGTGTATGGGCCCTCCTACCTTAAGGGTTGGCTCATATAGTTAGGAGAACAGGGCCAGATTTAGGGATGCTATAGGAGGTGACCAGCTCCCTTTTCTTGGCAGGCTGGTCTAGCTGCTATCCTTATCCCTTTTACATTGTACGGTGGGGGGTTTCCCCCACTCCCCACCGAGACAGTTGCAGCTAGACGTCCCTGAGGAGTCAAAAAGTGAGGGCCAGTCCTATAGTATTGATACCCAAGCCGGACGGGATGTTTCAGTTTTGTAACGACTTTTGAAAACTTAACGAGGTTTCCAAATTCGATGCGTATCCCAGCTCATCGAGAGGGAGCTCACAAAAGGGGACTGGCTGGTGCCCTTAATGGAGGCTGCCAAAAAGAAAACTGCCTTCATCACGCCTGAGGGGCTGCATCAATATAAGGTCTTACCCTTTGGTCTGCATGGCACCCCTGCCAATTTTCAGCGACTAATGGACACTGTGCTTCGTCCACATAGTAGGTATGCTTCGGCTTACCTGGACGATATTGTCATCCACAGTACCGACTGGGAAAGTCACCTACCCAAAGTTAAGGCTGTAGTGGACTCCCAGCAGGTATTTTCCTCCCAGCATGTGCGGCTGGGTTGGTTTCCAGCCAGGTGAGGTCAAATACCGGACCGGAATTTAAGTGCCGGTCCGGGTTTTGGCAGCACCTAGCTGTCCTTAAATAGGCAGCTGGGCTCAGCAGAGATGTCTCTCTGTTTTTGGGATCTGAGGCTTTGCGCTGTGCTGGAGGCCTGAGAGCTGCACGCTGGGGAAACAGGCCCCCTAAAGCCTACTGTGGACTACTGGAGGCATAACTGCCAGCAAGGTGATTTATGTTATATAAACTTTCCATTGTGTGTGAATTAACACCAAGACTGAAAAGTTACGTGCTGTTTTGGGCAATTGCCTCAATGTGTGTATAAACACTGACGCTTTGAGTTAAAGAAAACTCTGTACTGTTCCCGCTTACCCTATCTATCAGAGCGAAACCCCACACTCCCCATACTCGTCTTCTGACGCTGATCAGTTTGGTGGCCGGTGGGGGTCCAGGAAGTTACTAAAGGCAATGTTGGCAAATCTGTGAGATCTTTCACCAAGTTCCAGTTCTGAATGTCTAATGACAAGATCTCTAGCACGTAGTATAGCATGGTGCTAAAGCCCATTATGGTGTCTTGATTGCCCTCTAAAGTGTCCACTCTCTCACCCTCTTATCTGAGGTCTCATTCGATATCCAGCAGGTCCTTGTGCAAGGGTGCCAAGATTTCAGCTAGGAGATCTCTCATGAACCCTCTGGAGACAGGTAAACTCTATTGGGCCAGGCCGTATTATGTGTTGCTATCCCTGTCTCAGTCAGCAGAAAGCTCAGAGGAGGTAGGCCCTTCAGCATGCAGCGCTATTCATCTTGGATCCATGTTTTTTAAATTAATTTGTCCATCTCTCCTGCTCTGAGTTTCGGCGGTTCAGGGGTTTCCTTAGACCATTCTTTGAGGGACTTAGCTGGCTCATCTTAGCTTGCTTGGAGATGCTTAATATGCGCCTCTCCACACAGCCCCTAGCAGAGCTCACACAGGCATGTGTGTCTCACTCTGCCGCCAAGCTGCCTCAATTGGTGCATTGTCAATACAATTTTGTACATTTCGTTTTAGAGATGTCCACTAGTACAACAATGTTGTGTAACTGAATGGAAAAGGAGTTGTGGTCTAATATGCACCATTTTTCATAAAAATTGCACAATTCACGATTAAATCTAAGTTACAAACTAAACCAATCAATCGGTATAAAGTTAGAAGTGTCTAGCCTTGCACCTAATTTATCATCCAGCCTGAGCCACCATGATCAATCTGGTGCATGTCTAAACAGCCTAAGTTTATGCCATCTACAGGATAATTAAATCTGCCCCATTGTGACTAAAGGCATATATTGACTTAAAAGAGAAAATCAATGTATTCATTTCTCTGAAAATCTGCATCCTTTATAAAATATGACACTAGCTTATTTGCCGAAAACCTTGTAAGAATGGATGGCGACTACCAGCAGAGCTGTGCCTCAGTGAATCACAAGATAGCATACTATATAGTAATTTTTTTTTCAACTCAGTAAAAGTGCCGAGGTTTAAATTAGAGTTTTGCCAGCAGCTAATGAGTCATCCCCTTTTTTAATTACAGGTTACAGAAAAAGATCTGCTGACTGTAATTATTATAGTTTGAAGGGAAGAAAAAGATTTTATAGAAAAATAAATTTATTTTATCATGAAACATCCGCTCAGGTGGTGGGCTGTACATCTTTCACAATGTAGTAATAATCCAAATTCTTCCCAAAATGGTTTGTTTTCAAACAAGAAATATGCAACATAGATACGGCAAGATTTGTCAGGTTTTACATTTATTTTACTCCAACCACAATCAGATTGATTAAATATTTGTATTCCTGCTGTTTCCAAAAAATACTGATAGAGGAGATTGATATACCGGCTTCCACCAAGTATTGATTGAGGCCTGCAATATACCTGCTTCCACAAGTACTGCTCTTCTATAGGGACTTTGTCACAGAGTCATTTTGAAAAGAGGAAGAGGCAGGCCATTCCGCAGGGGTGGTAGGGGTCGGGCAGGTGCACCAGGCTGGAGCCTAAGTGGGAAGTTGGAGACGGTGCGTGTGATTATGTTAAAGGACCCACCAAAGTTGGTTGAGTGGCTCACTCAGCCTTCCGCTTCTGCACCCTCCTCATCCTCTGTATCTGCACCATCCTCACTCTCTGCTGTGTGGACCCCCAAAGACATCACCACCACTATCACCACTACCACCATAG
This sequence comes from Bufo bufo, assembly GCF_905171765.1. Taxonomy (NCBI): domain Eukaryota; kingdom Metazoa; phylum Chordata; class Amphibia; order Anura; family Bufonidae; genus Bufo; species Bufo bufo. The sequence goes on from NC_053390.1 coordinate 235,795,863, forward strand.
CCCCTCCACTCGAGTCAGAGGAATTATTTTCCCATCCATTCCCAGACCTTACCGATGCACAGACAATATTCGAATATCAAATTTTTTTTGCGAATATCGGCACTTCGCTAATTCACGAATATTTCGAATATAGTGCTATAAATTCGATATTTTGAATATTCGTTTATTTTTTTATTTTTTTATTGTTATATTTTTTTCTTTCCCACTTCCCTAAAGTTGTTCTTACCTGTCCTTAGGATTCCTGACTTCTTCCTGGCTGCTCTAGTCAGTGCCCGTTGCCGCTTCTGCCGACTTCCGTGCTCATGGAGCGTCCCCATCACCATTGGAACGTCTCCATACTAGAATGTACTGTCGGATTTGAGAATTACGTTGAAATCGCAATTCGATTAATTCAAGTTATAATAATTGAATTGCGATTTCAACCTTGTTTACTATGGTTAGCTTGGTAGAATTAGCGAATATGGCGAATGTATTCATCATATTCCTCAAAACGAAGATAACGAAGTATTCTCCATCTTCGTTTTAGCTACCTATTCGTCAACTTCGCTAATTCTAGCAATCAAATAGGAAGGTTGACTATAGAGACAGCTGTTGCGATTATATTACTTTGCTTTTTTTTTTTTTATAAATAGAATCATTATAATAATCAAGTATTTAACTATTCAATAAAAAATAAAAAAAGCAAAGTAATATAATCGCATAGCGAATTAAACTTAGCTGGCTGTCTCTATAGTCAACTTTCCTATTTGATTGCTAGAATTAGCGAAGTTCGACAAATAGATAGCTAAAGAGAAGATGGAGAATACTTCGTTATCTTCATTTTGAGGAATATGACGAATACATTCGCCATATTCGCTAATTCTATCAAGCTAACCATAGTAAACAAGGTTGAAATCGCAATTCGATTATTATAACTTGAATTAATCGAATTGCGATTTCAACTTAGCGCTACTATATTCCATATTAGGCTAGAATTAACGAATATGGAATATAGCAGTGCTAAGTTGAAATCGAAATTCGATAATTATAACTTGAATTGATCGCATTGCTATTTCAACTTGGACCTGGTTTACTATGGTTGGCTTGGTAGAATTAGCGAATATAACGAATGTATTCGTCATATTCCTTTAAACGAAGATAACTAAGTATTTTCCATCTTCGTTTTAGCTACCTATTCGTCAACTTCGCTAATTCTAGCAATCAAACAGGAAGGTTGACTATAGAGACAGCTGTGTTTAATTCGCTATGCGATTATATTACTTTGCTTTTTTTTATAAATAGAATCATTATAATAATCAAGTATTTAACTATTCAATAAAAAAACAAAAAACAAAAGCAAAGTAATATAATCGCATAGCGAATTAAACTTAGCTGGCTGTCTCTATAGTCAACTTTCCTATTTGATTGCTAGAATTAGCGAAGTTGACGAATAGATAGCTAAAACGAAGATGGAGAATACTTCGTTATCTTCATTTTGAGGAATATGACGAATACATTCGCCATATTCGCTAATTCTATCAAGCTGTCACGACCGCTACCCCAGCAGCAGTCGTGTCGCACCAGACGGAGGGGAAGGGGGACCCTTATCTACGGATGGGAATAGTATGGCCACCCCTGACTAACCCTAAGCTGGCACCTGTCTGCCCTGATACCCTAGACGGGGTGTGAACCCGTGCGGCGAGCAGGATGCCTAAAACCTTCAGTCACCCTAACAAGCCTAGAGTGGGGAAAGGCCGATGGGAGCACTAGTCACCATCACTCATGTCTAGGAGAACAGCAGGGGAAGACAGCAACAAACAAACTATATCAGAGATAGACTTATCCAGTCACAAGCAGAGAAGGCGATCCCAATCACGACAGTCCACGCCGGACAAGAGCTCCACAGCAACACCATCAAACGATCTCCTTCAAAGGTCAGAATAGAACTGGAAGTAAGGACTATATCTGGCAATGACTGCAAGTGAAAGTGAAACTAATATAGTAGCTGGGAGTGGCAGACAGGACTCACCTGAGAAGGATGCCTACAAACTCCCAGTCAGGACAAAAAGGTTCACAAGGCAAAACCCAGATGACATAGCCTGAACCACGGAGCAAACTCACAAGCTATTGCGAGTAGCAAGTCGCTGCGACCTTCTCCTCCCAGACCTGTCCGGATCAGTCACAGTCGTGACACAAGCTAACCATAGTAAACAAGGTTGAAATCGCAATTCGATTATTATAACTTGAATTAATCGAATTGCGATTTCAACTTAGCGCTACTATATTCCATATTAGGCTAGAATTAACGAATATGGAATATAGCAGTGCTAAGTTGAAATCGAAATTCGATAATTATAACTTGAATTGATCGCATTGCTATTTCAACTTGGACCTGGTTTACTATGGTTGGCTTGGTAGAATTAGCGAATATAACGAATGTATTCGTCATATTCCTTTAAACGAAGATAACTAAGTTTTCTCCATCTTCGTTTTAGCTACCTATTCATCAACTTCGCTAATTCTAGCAATCAAACAGGAAGGTTGACTATAGAGACAGCTGTGTTTAATTCGCTATGCGATTATATTACTTTGCTTTTTTTTTTTATAAATAGAATCATTATAATAATCAAGTATTTAACTATTCAATAAAAAATAAAAAAAAGCAAAGTAATATAATCGCATAGCGAATTAAACTTAGCTGGCTGTCTCTATAGTCAACTTTCCTATTTGATTGCTAGAATTAGCAAAGTTGATGAATAGGTAGCTAAAAACGAAGATGGAGAATACTTTGTTATCTTCGTTTTGAGCAATATGACGAATACATTTGTCATATTCGTCATCTTCGCTAATTCTAGATATCAAACCATTAGTAAAGTAGCCTTAAGTTAAAATCGCAATACGCGATTATTTAAATCACATTTTAATCGCGATAACTAGAATAATGACGAATATTCAATTTCGACGAATATGAAACGAATATTCTATAGAATATTCGCGAATTTCGTCGAAATCCAATATGGCACCTGCCACTCATCACTATTAGTCAGCACATCCCAATGCGCAGATGCATGTTGCTATGGCTGAAACATAACCAAATAAAGTACAAAAATGTGATATATTGCCAATGCTATGCTTATAAATTAGAGATTAGTGATGAGTGAACACCAAAGTATTCGGCCCAAGCACATTGCTATATTCGTGTGCTCGGCCGAGCACCCGAGTATAATGGAAGTCTATGGGAGACAACCAGGCACCCCCTGCTCGGAAGAGAGGAGGGTGTCTGGTTCATAATAAAAGAATAGAAATTGATGGATACCCTATCAAAATGGTTTGGAAACAGCATTATGAGGATGGCTGGATGCATCTTAGACTCCTATTACATACGACATACAATAGACAACCACACAAAGGCTATATGCCAAAATTCAAGTATGTGCCCAATCTATCCATGAGACTGATAACAGCCAGCATGCCTTACAATGGCAGCCTTGTGCACTATGAGATATTCCAAACCAGCTCTCATCTTACTGAGAACCAGTAAACCTCAAAGTTATTTTACATCTGTTGGATGGCTTTGGTGGATCTGCACACCTAGATCAATATCATTAGGGCAACAAAAAGTTTTCCGATTGTCCTAACATAATATTTAATAACCTTTCTATACAGTTTTGTCATGTAAAAAATAATTTGCATAAACATGGGCATATGGGAAAGACATGCACATGAGCAGACTCTGCATTGTTTTTCAGCTGTCATAAGATTATGAAAACCACTAGAGGGAGCTATGGAGTTATGCACAGAACCCTCTATTGGTTTTACAGTCTTATGACAAGTCTAATATTCTTGTCAGAAGACTATGAAACCAATAGAGGGAGCTGTTCATGACTCAATAGCGCCCTCTATTGGTTTCATAGCCTTCTGACAAGAATATTAGACTACAGTCGTGGCCAAAAGTTTTGAGAATTACATAAATATTAGTTTTCACAAAGTTTGCTGCTAAACTGCTTTTAGATCTTTGTTTCAGTTGTTTCTGTGATGTAGTGAAATATAATTACACGCACTTCATACGTTTCAAAGGCTTTTATTGACAATTACATGACATTTATGCAAAGAGTCAGTATTTGCAGTGTTGGCCCTTCTTTTTCAGGACCTCTGCAATTCGACTGGGCATGCTCTCAATCAACTTCTGGGCCAATTCCTGACTGATAGCAACCCATTCTTTCATAATCACTTCTTGGAGTTTGTCAGAATTAGTGGGTTTTTGTTTGTCCACCCGCCTCTTGAGGATTGACCACAAGTTCTCAATGGGATTAAGATCTGGGGAGTTTCCAGGCCATGGACCCAAAATGTCAACGTTTTGGTGTCCGAGCCACTTAGTTATCACTTTTGCCTTATGGCACGGTGCTCCATCGTGCTGGAAAATGCATTGTTCTTCACCAAACTGTTGTTGGATTGTTGGAAGAAGTTGCTGTTGGAGAGTGTTTTGGTACCATTCTTTATTCATGGCTGTGTTTTTGGGCAAAATTGTGAGTGAGCCCACTCCCTTGGATGAGAAGCAACCCCACACATGAATGGTCTCAGGATGCTTTACTGTTGGCATGACACAGGACTGATGGTAGCGCTCACCTTTTCTTCTCCGGACAAGCCTTTTTCCAGATGCCCCAAACAATCGGAAAGAGGCTTCATCGGAGAATAGGACTTTGCCCCAGTCCTCAGCAGTCCATTCACCATACTTTCTGCAGAAGATCAATCTGTCCCTGATGTTTTTTTTGGAGAGAAGTGGCTTCTTTGCTGCCCTTCTTGACACCAGGCCATCTTCCAAAAGTCTTCGCCTCACTGTGCGTGCAGATGCGCTCACACCTGCCTGCTGCCATTCCTGAGCAAGCTCTGCACTGGTGGCACTCCGATCCCGCAGCTGAATCCTCTTTAGGAGACGATCCTGGCGCTTGCTGGACTTTCTTGGACGCCCTGAAGCCTTCTTAACAAGAATTGAACCTCTTTCCTTGAGGTTCTTGATGATCATATAAATTGTTGATTGAGGTGCAATCTTAGTAGCCACAATATCCTTGCCTATGAAGCCATTTTTATGCAAGCAATGATGGCTGCACGCGTTTCTTTGCAGGTCACCATGGTTAACAATGGAAGAACAATGATTTCAAGCATCACCCTCCTTTTAACATGTCAAGTCTGCCATTTTAACCCAATCAGCCTGACATAATGATCTCCAGCCTTGTGCTCGTCAACATTCTCACCTGAGTTAACAAGACGATTACTGAAATGATCTCAGCAGGTCCTTTAATGACAGCAATGAAATGCAGTGGAAAGTTTTTTTTGGGATTAAGTTAATTTTCATGGCAAAGAAGGACTATGCAATTCATCTGATCACTCTTCATAACATTCTGGAGTACATGCAAATTGCTATTATAAAAACTTAAGCAGCAACTTTTCGAATTTCCAATATTTATGTAATTCTCAAAACTTTTGGCCACGACTGTATATTCTTATGACAAGCTTATGAGCCTTTTGCATGGAAAATTCGCGATTAGAATATTCGCGATCTACACTAGGATAAAATCTGACACTGGGAAAGCTGGGTAATAACTCGCGATCTACACTGAGTAATTACCCAGCTTTTTCAGTGTCAGATATTTTCACTGACTTACTACATATTTATTACATAATATTTGCTATATTGCTATATATTCTTTTTTTAGAATATTACAAATATTCTAAAAATGGAATATATAGCAATATAGCGAATATTATGTAATAATTATGTAGTAAGTAAGTGATAATATCTGACACTGGAAAAACTGGGTAATATCTCAGTGTAGATCGCAAGTTAATGCCCAGCTTTCCCAGTGTCAGATATCATCCTAGTGTAGATCACGAATATTCTAATCGCAAAGTTTCTATTTGGAATATATGGCCAGAGCTGGCACAATTTCCAATGGAACTCTTGGCTTGCCCCTCGTCGAGTGTCCTGTCCGAAAGGACGATCAGCACAGCAGGGGTGATCGTGACCGATAAGCACACTCGTCTATCTTACGACAGTGTGGACTACCTCACACTTCTAAAAATAAATGAATCATGGATCTCGGAGGAATTCAACACCTGTGACGACCACTTTTAATTTAATTTACTCATGCCAGCCCACACATATCCGCCACCACCCAGAACAAACAATGGCCCCTCCCTTATGTAAATTTATGCAAATACAGCGGCGTAAAAGGCCTTTTCTGTCCGGTGAAAAACAAAATTATGTTTTTGTGTCTCTATTTTCTGAACGCCATATTTTTTTATTTTTCTGCCAATCGTCTTGTGCAGGGGCTCAATTTTTGCAGGAAGAGTTGATGTTTTTATTGGTACCATGTTTGGGTACATAAAGTTTTTTGATCATTCATTATTACACTTTATGGGGCAAGGTGACAAGAAAATTGGTTGTTTTAGCACAGTTCCTATTTATTTATTTTTACAGCGTTCACCTGAGGGGTTAAGTCATGTGACATTTTCATAGAGCAGATTGTTATGGACGTGGCAATACCTAATATGTATACTTTTTCTTATTTATTTATTTATTTAAGTTTTAAACAATAATATAATTTTTGAAACCCAAAAAAATATGTTTTAGTTTCTCCATAGTCTGAGAGCCATAGCTTTTTTATTTTTTGACCGATTGTCTTAGTTATGGTCTCATTTTTTACGTGATGGGGTGGCAGTTTTATTGGTACTATTCTGGGGGTCATAGACCTTTTTGATCGCTTGGTGTTGAACTTTTTGTGATGTGACCAAAATGGCTTTTTTATTTAGTTATTTTTTATGGAGTTTATCGGACGGGGTGGATCATGAGATATATTTATATAGCCGGCCGTCACGGACGCAGAAATACCATATACTGTATGTCTACTTTTTTTCTTTCTATTTTTAATATTTCTTTTATTACTTAATTGGTTTTTTTTTTTTATAAAACACTTTATATATATATATTATTTTTTTTCACTTTGCGTCCCCCATAAAGGTCATACAAGACCTCTGGGGGACATTTAACTTTTTTTTTTGACTATTGATTTCTCCTGTAACTGTGGCTGACATAGTAGCCCCAGTTACAGGGGAAATACACCCCCCAGAGAGGCTGTACAGCACTATACAGCGTTGTACAGCTTCAGTGCAGGGCTTATCAAGGTCTGTGGAAGACCCGACAGCTCCTGCACTCTCCCGGCCCCAATGGTTACATGACCACTGGGCCAGGACAGGAAGCGCATAGTACAGCGATCTAGAAGGCAGGGACACCTGGGAACTTCCTTCCCTCTGGGGTGCCCCGCTCGGCAGCTGCACGATTAGCGTGCAGCTGCCATCTCTGAATGGACGTTTTAGAACATCCATTTAGAGATAAACAACCGCCCATAGGACGTTTATATCCTATGGGCGGTCATGAAGTGGTTAAAAATAAACATGCACCCCCATGGACATTTTAAACACAATAGACAGTTTAAAAAAATCATGACAATTATAAAGTGACATCTTCCTTTATAATATCAGCATTTTCATCTTTATCAAATACTATACAATCGTTGACATTTTGTAGTAAAAAAAAAGCTACTTAAATTGGTAATATTTTATTCCCTAGCCTATACAAGGTTCAGGAAAGAGGATTCCATAGAATATGGTTAACACACAGGGGATGTGTAAAATCTGAGACATTTGATGCCCCTTGTGCAAATATATAAACAAAACGTTGGTGTTTACTTCAAATAACACTGTAACACATTCATGTAATTACTCCAATACTTGTGGCTTACAATGTATTGATTGTACAAGTAACAAATTGAAAATAAGAATTGCAGAACATACAGTAGGGTGTAATATTCCAGAATGTGTCTAACATATGGGCCCTGTTGGGAGCCTCTAAAGAATTTAAGTATGAAGTTAAACATATGGGGAACATGTTTTCTTTAAGGGTTACTAGCAGAAGGACCCTTAACTGTGACCTCCATAGTTCCCTGTCCCCTTAATAGAGACCTCTAAGTGCCCGCCCCCTTATCAGTGACCTCCACAGCAGCCTGCCTCTTTAGCAGTGACCTCCACAGCGGCCGCCCCTTCATTAGTGACCTCCACAGTACCCCATCTCCTTAAAAGTGATTTTCACAACACCCTGTCCCCTTAACAGTGGCTTATACAGCAATCTGCCCCTTAATACTGACATCCATAGCGGACCATCTCCTCACTGTGAACTCCACAGGAGCCTGCCCCTAGGGTGGCCAGAGGTCCGGTTTCAAGCTCAACAGTTCGGCTTTCAGACTCCCTGTTCTCTGTCCAACGAGGGGACTGGATGGACACAGCAATGTTCTTTTGAACAGCTCACTCTCAGACAGCAGCACTGTGCTGTCTGAGCATGAGCTGCAGGGACAAAGTCACTGTCCCTCGATCAACTGCAGCTGACAGCTCCCTGCCTTTTTAAAGCTGAACTACAGCAATGAAGAAAAATGGCTGGGTTGTTATGGAAACCTGGTGTAAAACTGTGTGTATGTGGAGACTAAGGGCCGGAAAGCTTCTATTGGCTGATAAGGGTCATGTGACCATGTTTATACAGTTGGGATATGAAGAGGAAGACCTGCAGGCTTCTATTGGCTAATGCATTTTTTGGGAATAACTCACGCATGGATGTACTTTTGAATAGCTAACTCTCAGAAAGCAGCACTGTGCTGTCTGAGCGTGAGCTGCAGGGAGAAAGTCACTATCCTTCCCACCCCTGCAGCTGGCAGAAATAGATTTTTACCTTCATTTTTTCAATCCTTGTTGGCTGCGGAGTGGGAGGGGAAGTGGCCTAACCAGGTTCGGGGCTTGGCTTAGCTGGACCTGGGGGCAGGGTTTTTAAGTCTGTCTTTTGAGGGTGGCCTATATGGCCACCCTACCTGCCTCTGAACTGTGACCTCCACAGCACTCCGCTCCCTTAACGGTGTCATCCAGAGCTCCCTGCCCCTTTAAAGCTGACCTGCAGCAGTGAAGAAAATTGTATGGGTTGTTATGGAAACCTGGTGAAAAACTGTGTGTATGTGGAGACTAAGGACCTGCGAGCCTCTTTTGGCTCATAAAGGGACATGTGACTGTGTTTATGGCAGTTGGAATATGAAAAGGAAAAACTGCAGGCTTCTATTGGCTAATGTAGGTCATGTGTGATGTGCTATATTAAAATTTTTGGGGAATATCTCAGGAGCAGCACAAGAGCTGTGACCCCCACAAGATTTCTTTCCAGGTAGCAAGTTATGTGCATACAAAGTTTCATTGGAATCGATGGTTGCGTTTTTGAGTGATCGCGGAACATACATACATACAAACATACATACGTCCTTCTTTAAATATATAGATTATTAGAGACTAGACATTAGGCCCGTTATAATAACGGGCACTAGAACAGTAGTGTATAAACATTAGTAGAAACAGTCTATATTAAATAGTAAGATAAAATAACCACATTGTATTTCTTGTTTTATTTTCTTTTGTCAAAAATATTTTGGAAAGAAGTCAAAAGTAAATTAATAATAAAAATAAAATGGAAACGTATATATCACGATACAGTAAGTATAGTTTGTAACAATCTGCAATATACAATACCTGAATCAGATATTTAGGAAAAAGGTATTTTTTAACCTCTTGAAATTTTTCTATAAAATTTCTTTATACACAACATTTCTTGTAAATATTCTGAATTTGGCAATAGTTTGCCTTGTTCAGGACCATCTACAACCTTTACAACCACATCTGAAAAAGTTCTAACTCTAGATAATGCAACATATAACTGACCGTGGCAGAATACTGGTTCTGGCAAGTAAATGCCAACTTTTTCTAAGGTTTGCCCCTGAGCTTTATTAATTGTCATGGCAAAGTCTAATGCAACTGGAAATTGTCGTCTTCTTAAGGTAAATGGCAAATTACTAGAGGATGGAGCTAAATCAATACGTGGAATAAAGACCATGTCTCCTTCCGCTGAACCTGTTATTACTTGAGCAATAATGAGGTATCTTTTCAAGTCTTTAACAAAGAGGCGGGTTCCATTGCACAATCCTCTTTTAGTGTTTATATTTCTGAGGAGCATAATTATTGCTCCCTTTTTAAGGTTCAGTTTATGCCTCGGCATTCCTGTTGGAGTTAACTCATTAAGAAACTCAATAGGATAGTTCTGCATATCTTCCTCAGTTGAGTCATCAATTGAGTTTGAGCTAAGGAATGTCACAGTATCTCCTTCCAAAATGTTTAGCATCTCTTCATTTATGCTATCAACACCAGAGTTCTTTGGGCAAAGACTAAATTTTTTTGTTATCTTTGAGACATCAGCAACTAAAATTCTTTCTCCAAAAAAGTTGTTGACAATATTACCTGTACATAAAATTTTTGAAGGGATTTCAATTATGTCTTCAGGCAAACCGTCAATGTGCGGTATATCACCATTGCCAACTTGGATCAACCAATTGCTGAATTCAGTATCAACTGAATGGATATTGTTTGTAAGGTTAAGTATTTGGAAGTTTTGCCACAGTTTATTATACTTTATACATGCTTCAACAATTTCTGTCCGATCACCATGAGGAACCACTGGAAGTGTTTGCCGAAAATCTCCACCAAGAAATAAAACTTTTCCTCCAAAGGGTTTCTGGTTATCCATTATTTCTTTTAGCAGTTTGTCAACCACTGTAAGAGCAATAGACTGGGCCATTGTAAACTCATCCCAAATGAGCACTGTAGATGATCTCAAATTTTCAGCATCAGCAGAATTGAGACACATATTTGATATTGAGTTCTCAACTATCGGAACAGGTAATTTGAACTGAGAGTGGTATGTTCTTCCACCCTCAAGAAGATTGGCTGCTATACCTGTTGAGGCTACAGGGAGTGCAATGTTACCTTCTCCACGAACTGTGCTGAGAAGGGTTTTGTAAAGATACGTTTTACCACTACCTCCTGGACCATCCAAGAAAAAACAACGGTTGCAAAGGTTGTCATTTTTGCTTGCAGACAATATTTTTTCTGAAGCTCTTTTTTGTTCTCTATTTAATGTTTTCTCCATTTCTTCAGCTCTGTATTTTTGTAATTCCTTATCATACATATTCCAAAGTTGATCAGTATTTGGCATTGTGGAAGGCAATCCAAAATCTTCACAGTTTTTGCCATGTAGTACCAGAATGTTGGCTATTTCTTTAAGTGCGATCTTACAACAAATTGTACAATCATCATTGTGTTGTTTATGTTTGCGAACTAAATCTTCAATGAGATATTGATCATATTTTAGAAAAAGTGCATTCATATTTTGTAATGATGCAAAAATGCAGACATATGAAAATAATTCCCTAAGTTGTTTAGGCATTGTAAAGTGGACAGCATCTTCCAGAGTGTTCTCCCACACATCGTCATCATTAATAAGTCCTTTTGCTTTTGCAGCCTCTTGGAAAGTGGGATAGACATTACCATGTACTGTCCTCAGATCTTCAAAGGATACTGCACCAGCCACATGCAGCAATAGTAGACGCAGACAGTAACGCTCTGCATCTGATATTAAGTTGACAGAATACATTCGTCCAATAATTTTTTCTGCACCACGTTGACACAATTTCCAACAACAATTTTGAGAGTCAAATACATAATGCAAAGGGATGTCCGAATATAATATATTCTTTGCTTCCTCTTTTTGTTGATTCAATTTGAACCAAGCTGTCAATTGAGTATCACGATTTAAAGCTCTCTGTACCGCTGTGGTAATGTCATTTGGGTTGAAAAAAACTGATTGTTCTTCAGGCAGATGCACTGCTAATCTATGGATGGTATGGGATTGATAATGCATTTCAAACCCATGCAAACGCCATGCTGCTTCTGGAGCACTGACATACCTAGAATTAATAAAGGTGTTTATTTCATCATGATTCAAAGTACCTTGTTCTTGAATGACAACATTTGCACAATCATGACCTTTGTACACATATTTAAAAAGGTATTTGACACTTTTCACTGATGCACAAACTTCCACATTAATGTGGAAATTGTACTTCAACGCTAAGTAAGGATTATATGGTACAACCCAAGAATTATCCATATTCTTTCCGTTAAGAATTATAGTTTGGCTTGTATTTCTTCTCTTGTACTTTGGATAGCCATTGCTATTAGCAATAGTTTTTTTTGGAATTCCTTCGGAAAATCCTTACAGCATTTGTCATTTGTTATACATGGAGAATTAGGATTGAGTGCTCCGCATGGTCCATGAATCATATGCTTTGTTACAATTGCATGTAAACGAGGAGTGATTTCTATGTTAGGGATTTCAGCAGAGACAATTTTAGTTCTTCATTTTTTGGTTTACAGCTTACTTTAAGAATGAGAAGTATGTGAGCATGTGGTAAACCTCTCTTTTGAAATTCTATCATGTAGACCATTGCTTTTGGGACTCCAAAAATATGTTTTTTTACTGATGTCATCAATTAGAGCTTTGAGTTTTAGGTGAAATACTCTTGCAACTAAATGTGGTTGTCCATCAACAGTTTGTCCATGTTGTAGGTTATGTACAATCTCTTCCCATTTGGGATTGCATGTCATTGTAATAAAAAGATCTGGTTTTCCATATTTTCTGACAATTGCCATAGCATCTTGATGATTTTGTTGCATGTTTCTGGGGCTCCCTGCAAATGAAGAAGGCAAAATATAAATTTTTCCAGGACTCAGGCCTGCTTCATTGGCTTCATTAAACAAATGATCCATTAATCCAGAGTATTTGTCAACACGCAATTTAGGCTGATTTTGACGTATATAATTGAGTCTGTTGGCTTCTGTTTTTACATATGCATCAACTATATATTGCTGTGTAAGGCGGCCTGCATTTAAAAAGGGATTAAAATCCTCTCTAATGGGAAGACGGTAACCGTAGTATTGCATTTGAGTGACTCTAACTCTAGGATTGTGTGACTGGTTTGGTAAATTTAATAAAGCTTGTGGTCTGTTTTGCAATAAAATGTCAATTCCCCAGCTTTGATCCCCATAGGGGAATAACAATGGATAAACCATGGGTTCCAAATTAGGATCAAGGACACTAATTCTTTGTGTTTTTTTTTTTATTTGTATAATCTTCACTTGGTTTGCAGTGTATAAGAATATCTTTCAAGTGGTGGTTCTCCATCATCATTTTGAAAAATAAAAGCAACCTCATTATATTTTGGTGCATTATAGCACCTTTGGTAATTTTTGCGATCTTGTACTATTGTCATGGACACTTCCTTAGTAACATTGTCATTTTTGGCTGCATTCTCTTCATATTCTTTTTCAACTTGGTACAACATTTTGCAGGCCTCGGCAAAAGGATTGAATTGCGCCATAAATGTACTTAATGTTTGCATAAGCTCTGTATTTATTCCTGAGTTGGCAGAAATTTGCATTCTTTGTTCTGCAGCTTCAGAGGGATCTAAAATGTATAATTGTGCAAACTGTCTGTTTTCACCCCGTTGAGGATGCAGTGTTCCTGCTCTGTGATAAATCGAACCATGGATTCGAAAACAGTATGGCCCATAGCCAGAAGGCAGACTAATGTTAGCTCCCATAGATGCAAATGCTAGAGCACTATTTATTGACCTTATATTTTGCATGAAATTTTTGCTGTAATGATGCTGACCCATCATGAGCTGCTGTATAAACGGATTTGTTCGAATTGGTTGAAGATTTACTTTTCCTTTTGAGCAACACTGTGTAAATTTTTGAGCAGATGGTCTTTCTCTTTCAAAATGTTTTGCTTGACAACAATTGCATATCTGATTTAAATCTCCACATGTGTGGGGTATAATGTTACCCTCATTAATATTAACTATATCATTTATCATTGCCATTCTTTCTATTGTTGCCCGGGATTCGTTATTTTCCACTCGTTTACTTCGGGCTAGTCTCTGTAATTGTGCTTGCCGCAAACATTGTAATTGTCGTTCTTCTGATGTAAGACTTGCTCTCCTAGCTTTTTCTCTTTCAGCATGTCTCTTACATTTTTGTCTTTCTCTTATATCATTTATCCTCTCCTGTATGGCTGTTGATAAATGTGTTGTGTCTGTTTGTAGATCTGTTATCCTGCCTCTTTTTATTGCTTGTTGCTGGCGTAGTGTTGCTCTCCTAGCTCTGTGTGCTTTCACATTTGTCTGACGCTTATTTTCCTTTTCTTCAATAGATCTATTTGCTCGTCTTTGTCTTTCTCTTATAGATTGTTTTTTACGCTGATTTTCATGTTCTTCTATAGATCTATTTGCTCTTCTGAATCTTTCTCTTTTAGCGTTTTTTGTGACACTCATTTTCTTTTTCTTGAATTGATCTATTTGCTAGTTTTTTTCTTTGTTTTTCAGCCTTTCTTTTTTTTATTTTACTTGCTGACTTGAGTGTTTCTCCAGGAGAATTTGGTTATGTAGGGTTTCATTGTCTGTGTCTTTTGTCCACTTGATGTGTCCTTTTTTTTGGGTGGCATGTTGTTAGTAAAAAGTCCAAGTAATATAGGCTTGTACTTTTATAATTTTATAATATTTTCTCTTACTGTAATACTGACTTATATGTAGCTGTAATATGCGTCACTAGCACTGACTTTTGGCTGAGACTGCAGGCATTGTGACTGGTGGCTGATATGACTGCCACTGACTGGTAGTGCTGAGACCACTTGCACTGTGACTGGTGACTGATACAGCTGTCACTGACTGGTGGTGCTGAGACCACTGGCACTGTGACTGGTGGCTGATACGCCTGGCACTGACTGGTGGTGCTGAGAGCACTGGCACTGTGACTGGTGGCTGATACTGCTGGCACTGATTGCTGGCACTGACTGCTGGCACTGACTGGTGGTGCTGAGACTGTGGGCACTGTGACTGGTGCCTGAGATGGCTGGCACAGACTGGTGGTGCTCAGACTGAAGCTGATGGCTGAAACAGCTGGCACTTACTGGTGGCTGAGACGACTGGCAGTACCACGTGGTGCTGAGACTGCTGTCACTGTGACTGGTGGCTGATATGGCTGGCACTGACTGGTGGTGCTGAGACCACTGGCACTGTGACTGGTGGCTGATACAGCTCGCACTGACTGCTGGCACTGACTGGTGGTGCTGAGACGGCGGGCACTGTGACTGGTGGCTGATAGAGCTGGCACTAACTGGTGGTGCTGAGACTACTGGCACTGTGACTGGTGGCTGATAGGGCTGGCACTGACTGCTGTTACTGTGACTGGTGGCAATGATTGATGGCTGGCAATTATTGCTGGCACTGATTGGTGGTGCTGGCTAATACTGCTGGCAGCAGCTGCAGTGTGTATCTGAGAGCAATTTCTGTCACTGTGCATTTAATGGCGGCACTTCTTATGCACTCTGCTTCTTATGCACTCTGCTCCAACTAACACCACACACCATAAGAGGCGGTTATTGGCCAGCGGCGCAGTTGTGGGGATGGTGTGATTGGACGGCTCCATGCTGTGGGCGGTCCGTACAGTGTGTGGTGCGCCATGTGTTTATTGGCTGGCGCAATTGTGGGTGGTCCGAGCGGCGACTTTGATTGGACGGCCGTGCTGCTGTGGGCTGTCCGGGCTGCAAATGATGCGCCATGTTTTTATTGGCCGGCGGCACGGTGCTTTGGGCGGTCTCTGCTGTGTGTGTGTGGAGTGTGTGCTGATTGGTTTGTGCGCCGCGCATGCGCACTTCACTAAGGCTACTTTCACACTGGCGTTTCAGGGTCCGCTTGTGAGATCCGTTTCAAGGCTCCAGTTTAGCCCCAATGCATTCTGAATGGATGCGGATCCATTCAGAATGCATCAGTTTGTCTCCGTTCAGTTTGTCTCCATTTTGCTCTGGAGGCGGACATCAAAACGCTGCTTGCAGCGTTTTGGTATCCGCCTGGCGGTGCGGAGCCGAACGGATCCGTCTTGACTTACAATGTAAGCCAATGGGGACGGATCCATTTACATTGACACAATATTGGTGCAATTGTAAACGGATCCGTCCCCCATTGACTTTCAATGTAAAGTCAGGAGTCCCTATTAATATACCATCTGAGGTTTTTCCAATCCGATGGTATAGTTTAACTTGAAGCGTCCCCATCACCATAGGAACGCCTCTATGTTAGAATATACCATCGGATTTGAGTTAGATCGTGAAAACTCAGATCCAACAGTAAAGTCTAACACAGAGGCGTTCCCATAGTGATGGGGACGCTTCAAGTTAGAATATACTAAGAACTGTGTACATAACTGCCCCCTGCTGCCTGGCAGCACCCGATCTCTTACAGGGGGCTGTGATCTGCACAATTAACCCCTCAGGTGCCAGGCAGCAGGGGCCAGACCCCTCTCTCCCCTCAGTATTAAAAGCATCGGTGGCCAGTGCGCCAACCCCCTCCCTCCCTCCCCAGTATTAAAAGCATTGGTGGCCAGTGCGGCCGCCCCCTCCCTCCCCAGTATTAAAAGCATTGGTGGCCAGTGCGACCCCCCTCCCTCCCTTTCCAGTATTAAAAGCATTGGTGGCCAGTGTGGCCCCCCCCTCCCTCCCTCCCCAGTATTAAAAGCATTGGTGGCAGTAGCCACAGGCTAACAACCCCCCTCCCCTCATCATTGGTAGCAGCGGAGCGGCATTTCCGCACAGACCTGTCACCAGTAGGAGGAGCGCCGGCCGGCCACAGACAGCGCATGTAAGTATAAGCTAAGTAACCATGGCAGCCAGGACTGCAGTAGCATCCTGGCTGCCATGGTACCCGATCGGAGCCCAGCGATTAAACTGGGACTCCGATCGGAAATGCCGCTGCCACCAATGATGGGGGGGAGGGGGTTGTTAGCCTGTGGCCACTACCACCAATGCTTTTAATACTGGGGAGGGAGGGAGGGGGGCCGCACTGGCCACCAATGCTTTTAATACTGGGGAGGGAAGGAGGGGGACTGCACTGGCCACCAATGCTTTTAATACTGGGGAGGGAGGGGCCGCACTTGCCACCGATGCTTTTAATACTGGGGAAGGAGGGGGGTTTGGCAGCACCCGATCAGGGGGCTGAGATTCGCACAATTAACCCCTCAGGTGCGGCAAGAGATCGGGTGCTGCCAGGCAGCAGGGGGCAGTTATGTACACAGTTCTTAGTATATTCTAACTTGAAGCGTCTCCATCACCATGGGAACGCCTCTGTGTTAGAATATACTGTCGGATCTGAGTTTTCACGATAGTGAAAACTCAGATCTGAAAGAGCATGGGTGATGCGCCGTGTTTTTATTGGCCGGCTGCGCGGTGCTTTGGGCGGTCCCTGCTGTGTGTGTGGAGTGTGTGCTGATTGGTTTGTGCGCCCCGCATGCACACTTCACTAATCGGCACACACGCACGGACAACAGCCCAGAGCACGTACACAGGGCTTTTATTAGTATAGATGAGCAAAGTTTTCAAAAATGTGATTCGTACGCTTTGCCAAATTTCCCAAAAACATTTGATTTGAAACAGATTTATTTTTGACGAAGCGTGTTAAAAATCTAATATTTCCCAGCTGCAGAGAGCCTGTATATCGATGTACAACACTGCAGAAACATGAATAGCTAATCTGCTGAATGTAGTTAAACAGTTACTGTGCGTTAGTATGACAGGCAGTTGACAGGTGTCACTCTAAATTTTCACATTTCACTTATTTGGTCAGTTACTAGGACAAAACTGACCAAACAACTCAAGTGTGAACTCACCTTTATAGGTCAATGTGAGCGTCAGATATTAAGAACCATGCAGTGGCCCAAGATTGTACTATAGAGTGAAAGAGTGCACTCCTTTTACACCGTCAGCTAATTCCACATAGATTTTTACAGAACCTGTTCTGTTACACCCTGATACAAGTAGTGGCCCCATGACAGAGTGGAGAGGGTGTCAGCAGTAAGTTTGTGTTGACGTCACTGTTTATTTTTCCCTTCTTATGATCTGTCACATGAACAACCCCAAAACACGGATCCTGTCTTTTTAGCCTCCGCCTTCACACGGTCAGAATTTGGTCAGTAAACATCAGTATTGCTGAAGCCAAAAAAACAGGAATTGATCCAAAACAGAGATGACACGTGATCGATATATATGAATGTTTTTGTGTTTTGTACCCACTCCTGCTTTTGGCTTCCAAATCATGAGCATATTGTGATGCAAAATAAAGACTATGTGATAAAGACCTTACGGATGCTCCAAAGACAGGATCAGCTGTGTTTTTAATTTTTCCATACTCCTGACAGATCAGAAAAAGGGTAAACTAAATGGTGATGTCAACAAGGCCAAACAGGGACACTAGTGGCCCCATCACAGAGTGGTGAGGCTGGCAACCGCATGAGGAGTCAACAAAGTGGCCCGGTGCAAGAGTGGTGAGGGTGGCAACCTCATGATGAGTCAACATAACAGCCGAGTCACAGAGTGGTGACGTGGCAAACGCATGAGGAGTCAACACAGTGGCCCAGTTACAGAGTGGTGATGGTGGCAACCGCATGAGAAATAATAGTGGCCCAGTCACAGAGTGGGGAGGGTGGCAACCACATGAGGAGTATCACCAATAGAGAATGACTCACAGAAAATGTGAGTACACGTGCTGAGCCTGCATGTACGATGTAACACCAAAAGAGAAAACAAGGCTAGCACAAATAATGATGGATGTAAACTTTATTATAGTCTCAACAAGAGACAAAATGTATTAAAATGCACATAAAAAACACAATACAATGGTAAGTGGGGAGCAGAATAATGGAGCACCACTGGATAACAGAACGTGTAAAGGCTAGAGAAATGATAAAAATATCCTAAAATATATACGTATGGCACAAAGCCAAATATCAAATATATGAAACCTAGCCAAGGCTGACAGGCCTAGATCAGAGTGAGGTACAATACAGTACATGCCAAGATATAAAGTGCATAGTGCAGAGAATGACAAAGTGCATGAGTATATCACATAGAAATAGCCATATAAAAGCCATGAAGTAAATACCTGAGTGGTGAACCAACAGAGCCCCAACGCACGTTTCGCGTAAGCTTCTTCAGGGGGGAGAGTGTGTCTCTCCCCCCTGAAGAAGCTTACGCGAAACGTGCGTTGGGGCTCTGTTGGTTCACCACTCAGGTATTTACTTCATGGCTTTTCTATGGCTATTTCTATGTGATATACTCATGCACTTTGTCATTCTCTGCACTATGCACTTTATATCTTGGCATGTATTGTACCTCACTCTGATCTAGGCCTGTCAGCCTTGGCTAGGTTTCATATATTTGATATTTGGCTTTGTGCCATACGTATATATTTTAGGATATTTTTATCATTTCACATGAGGAGTCAACATAGCGGCCTAGTCACAGAGTGGGGAGGTAGGGGTAAATAGCAGTGTCAGTAACAGCACAAGCTGGTGGGTGGCAGTAAAAGAACATGGCAGTAGAGGCGGCAGGTGTGTGGCATCAGGTGGGTGCCAGCATAAGAATAGTGGTCGAAGCAGGTGGACAGAATAAACGGGTATTTTGTCACAAAGCTTGGGTATGGCACCCAGACTGATCTAGTCTGATGCATCAGGCATTGGCATGTGGAAATCTTGGCTGATCCATGTCTGATTCATCTTTACAAAGGTCAGTCTCTCAACATTTTGGCTGGAAAGGTAAGTTCTCCTTAAGTGATGCCACACAACCATCTGGGCAGGAAAGCTTGTCCAGGGCAAACTCGGCCAGTTGCGGCCACAAATCAAGTTTGGCTGCCCAGAAGTCCAGGGGATCTTGGATGTGGGGTGGCAGGGTGCAGTCCAAGTATGTCACCACCTGCTGGTTCAGGTTCTGCTTCATGTCTTGCTGCTGCTGGTGGGTGGTTTCTTCAGTAGGCAGGTGAAGAAAAGTGCTCATTAGAGACTCCAGACTTAAGTTTCTGCTGATGGAGCTGGTGCTGCTCCTTCCCCCCAAACCCCCTCCAACAGTCATGGCAGTGGAGCATGAGCGCAGAGGGCCCTCCCTGTCAGACCTCAGTGAGGATGGGAAATGGTGTACATAGGCAGTGGGCAGCTGACTACATAGGATATCTTGATAGCAGCTGAGTTTATCCTCCCTCTGAGCAGGTGGAAAAAAGGCCCCCATTTTGTAGCAGTAGAGAGAGTCTAACATGGTGGAGAGCCAGTAGTCATCCTGATGCCAAATGGTAATAATATGGTTATCACTGCACAAGTAACTCATCATGCATCTGGCCATTTGCGCAAGGAACTCAGAAAGACTCGCTGCCTCCATCTTCACTGCCTACTGCCACGGTGTGTTAGGGTTATCTGCATGGCCTTTTTCATCACCCTCCATCTCCTCCTTGCTCCACTCCTGTCACCGATTTCTGTGTACATTGCTTGTGCGTAAATGTCCCCCTCCTCCAACCGTTTATCCCCCCACATGGCTCAGGTTGACATGAGATGTAGTCGTCCTGTCTCCTGGCCAGACAGATTTATAAGCATCTGCTCCAGGACGTGAAGGAGTGGAATGATGTTGTTTATCCCGTAGTCCTGGCGGCTGACAAATAAAGTGGCCTCCTCAAAGAGCCTGAGCAAATGGCAGGTGTCACACATGAGCTGCCACTGGAAAACATCAAAGTTACACAGGGGAGTGCTCCTGTCCACCTGCATCATCAAGAAGTAATTTACAGAGTTCTTATGGCGATGTTGGGGAACGCTATTCTGCCTTTGCAGTTGTCTTGCAGTTGGGTGGAAGACTTCAGGAACCGCTTTATAACCAGATTAAAGATGTGCGCCATGCAGGGCGCATGGGTCAGCCCTCCTTGATGCACCACCCAAACAGTGTTCTTCCTGTTATCAGTGACCATGGTTCTGATCTTCAGTTGGCGAGAAGAAAGGTAGGATTTAATTTCCTCTTGAAGGAAGCGGAGCAGTTCCTCCCTGGTGTGAATCAGTTCACCCAGGCAAGTCAGGTGCAGAACAGTGTGACACCGCCATGCTTTGCATGTGAGAGGAGCACTCCGAATTGTGCCTGCAGTGAAAACTGAGGACAAGGTTGAGGAAGAGGAGTCAGATGAGGACATTGACACAGGAGGTGGCAGTGCTGTCACCTGGCCAAGTTGGTGGTGTGGCTAGACAGGAACCACATTTACCCAGTGGGCCATAAAGGACATATATTGTTCTTAACCATAGTTACAGCTCCACACATCGGCGCTGCCGTGAACTTTAGCAGACACTGACAGGCTCAATGATTGGCCTACCTTCTGTTTAACATATGTGTGTGTGCATGGCTGGTACAGCCTTTTTGGAGAAGTAATGATGGCTTGGGACACTCCACCTTGGCTCGACACAAGCTATCAGTTCCCGGAAAGGTGCACAGTCCAACACATGGAAATGGAGGGACTGTAGTGCCAGCACTGCATGCATACTGCTGTCGTTTTGCAATCGTCTCAGTGATTGATTGCTGGTGATATTTGTGACGACGAGTAGGAGGAGAAGCATAAGGACCAGTAGACTATGGGAAAGAAACACAGCTCCCTTTTGCTGAGGTGGTGGAGCCTTGACTGCTTGAAAAGGGGTGCGGGCCACTGGGAGATGCAGCGGTTGCTGCATCAGCCTGTACCACCACATTAGCACCATGGTTTTCCCAGGCCACTTTATAGTGCCAAAATTGGAACTTTGTCAATGCTTCACCTGTTGCCCACCGATTCTACAAACAGCCATGCTGACGTCCTCTGGCAACTTGCTGAAAAATTCCAACACCGGGGTATGGCATTCCCACCCCCCTCCATATTGACTGTCTGCTCCGTGTACCTGTGCACTGCTAGTTCTTTCCAGGCAGGTAGGCTCCTAAATAGCAGACGGTCTGCCCCAGGCACATTTGGCTCCAGACCTCACACTGCTGCTACCCTGCTGACTGACGACCATGCTAGCACCCTGCTGATTCAGCCACTGAATCACGTGCAATCTGCCACCCTCATCCCCTGATGATGATAATGAAGCCTCCTCTTCACCCGTCTCCCACATGCGATTGGCTACATCATCTACTACTGTCTGCATGTCACCCTCACCAGTTTCAGGGACGCATGCCTGACTGCTCGCAAAACCTACTCCCACAAGACTCTCATCTTCGCTACTTGCCCGCCTACAGTAGAAAGCAGCGGATATTTCCTTCACATCTTTGCTGGACAGAGCTTGTTCCTGGGCCATCCCAACTAATTGTGGTGTAAGAGGAACCCACCGACTCCTGGCTGTGGGTGTTTGATGTCAGTTGAGATGATGTTGAAGACTGAATCAGCCATTCAAGCACAGCTGGGTTGCTGGTCAAAACACGACCACTGGATGACAACTGTAACTGCTGCTACCATCCCCCCCCCCCCCCCCATTTCTTCTGCTGCTACTTCTACCAGCTCCAGAAACATTTTTTCCTCTGTCACCTGTCTTTTGAACATACTGTTCCCAGGGAGCTTTGCACTTTGGATTGCTGTGTCTAGACTCTTAAATGAGGCTCCACAGTGTTTTCTGTAGCTTGTCTCCCTAAGATCAGCCATTGTTTTGTTTGAGTAGTCTCCAAGGCATTGCTCCCAGTTAGCCAGAATCCTACTCCACACTGATGAGGGGCAACACCCCGAAACAGCTGTTTGTGGATGGATAACTGGCTTAGGTCTTCCCCGTCACATCCTTAAAGCTTGTAAAAGAGCGGGATCTTGACATAGGGGCCACTTAATATGGTGGATTTGGTGATCTCTGTAATGGGGACATCCCTTTGCTCGGTTTTCCTTCCTTTGAGGAATATCTGGCTTTCACTGTGTTGAAGACCCATAACTGGTGCTCCACAATTTTTTGCATATTACTGTTTCCCAGGGAGCTTTAGACTTTGGATTGCTGTGTCGAGACTCTTAAATGAGGTGCCATAGTGTTTTCTGTAGCTGGTCTCCCTAAGATCAGCAATTGTTTTGTTTGAACATACTGTATTGTAACAGTAAGTGTAAAATATCAGTAGTGTGAGGGCGCAATTTCACCCCAGAATCGAGGATGAATTGATTTATTTATATATAAAAGAACATAAATGCCCCAAAATTTGTAGTATCAGGCCACAATTTCACCCCAACTGCACAATTAAGGATTAAAGGATTGAATTATGTACCATATAAAAGAACATGAACACCCAAAAAT